>NW_027175278.1:0-300101 GCF_028021215.1 Eschrichtius robustus
GGTGGACCACTCTTGGGGCTTAGAGGTTGGGTGAGGTTGGGTGAGCAAACTCAGACCCGTTAAAGTAATACTGCGTGGTATCCATCCCATGGGTCCCAAATCTCCAGGTTCAAGGGGATCTTCCTACATCGAAAGCATGCATGAGAAACCCCAGAAGATGGTACACCGTGTGATTTTGAAAGGTTTCTAAAACGCACCCCATTTATCATCTCCTTGTGCTAGGGTTCGCCTTTCCAGCTACTTTACTAGCAATCTCCCTACTTGGAGAATCAGCACCTTTAAGCTCCTGTTCCCTACAGGTTGCAATTTGTCCTGAGGTTGAACGGGAAGAGGGGCAACCAATGAGAGACTAGATGTAGGTGTTGGGACAGGCCCAGGTCACTCTATTTTCCCATCAGGAAGAAGAATTAACCACAGGCTCAGCCTGCCACCAGGAACCAGAATAGGGCCTGAGGCAATCCCGCGCTTTTGCGGCCAGCTCCCAAAAAAGCGAGTTGAAAAATGGAGCTCAGGGACACTGCAATTCACAAACCCGCAGAGTTATAAATGATAACTCTCATCCACAGATATATTGAGGCAAGGCAACGAAGAGGATTTGAAAGCAAGGCAGAATTGCAGGAAACAGGTTTCAGGAGGTAGATTCGAATCGCCTTTAAAGCACAAGAAAAGTGGGAAAACCTCGACAGTGATGCCCTTGGCCAAAAAGGGCGTATGTGTTTTTTCCTGAATATATTCAGGAAAAAACGCATACGCCCTTTTTGGCCAACCAAGCAACCTGGAAAGGCAAATCAGCGCTAAAAAGAAGTCTCGCTTCCCATCGGTGAAAAGGGCCATGCTGCAAAAAGTGTCAAAACGAGAAATGCAGGACAGGCCATGGAGAAATGGCAGCCTTGCTACACTGATGGGCGGGATGTAAATTGCCAACAGCCACTCTGGAGAAGTGTACGTTGTGTCCTGAAACATCGAAAAAACACAGCTTAGGGAGCATAGGGCACGTTCACTCATGGGCGTAGAAATTGGGAAAACTAAAAATCAGCAAGACACAGGCACCCCAAAGTTTAGGGCTGCTCTGTTGACAAGAACCTCCACTTCATGACACCTTAAATATCCCAGGAAAGAGAAAAATGGATAAAGAAGTTGTGGTCCTTATGTACAATGGAATATCACTCAGACATGAAATCAATGTCATAAGGCTAGTAGAAGCAAGATGAGTGGATTTAGGTACGACGATTCTAAGTGAAATAAGTCACACAGAAAAAGACACTTATCATAAGCTATCACTTATAGAGGGAATGTAAAAACCGCTACACTTGAACTGAATTACAAAAGAGAACAGAGTCACACGTTTAGAAAACACACTATGGCTGCTTAACGGGAAAGGTGAGGTGGGGTGATGCATAAAACAAGGGTTTCAAATTCGCTCAGATACCGTTCCATACACCCAATATGTAATAGACAAGACCTACTCCTTGCTCAGTGAACTGGACTCAACACCCCCTATTCACCGCACAAGAATATATCTGACTAGTAAGAATCGTAAAACCTATGTATTGATATCTCTCTGGAAGTGAGCCAAGCGGGTGTAAAGCCGCATAAACACAGCCGTGAAAAGCAGCTAAACCCATTATAAAAATAAATTACTTTTAAAAACCCGTAAAACAAAGACAGTGAAAGAGAGAGAAATTCTTACAAAATTCGTTCAGAGGCTGTGATGCAACCTGGATTGACCATATCTAGACCCACAGCTGGATGAGACATAAGGGTGGACACTCTTGGGGCTTAGAGGTTGGGTGAGGTTGGGTGAGCAAACGCAGACCCTTTAAAGTAATACTGTGTGGTACCCATCCCATAGTTCCCAAATCTCCAGGTTCAAGGGCATCTTCCTACATCGAAAACATGCATGAGAAACCCAGAAGATGGTACACCGTGTGATTTTGAAAGGTTTCTAAAACGCACCCACTTTCTCATCTCCTTGTGCTCGGGTTCGCCTTTCCAGCTACTTTACTAGCAATCTCCCTACTTGGAGAATCAGCACCTTTAAGCTCCTGTTCCCGACAGGTTGCAATTTGTCCTGAGGATGAACGGGAAGAGGGGCAACCAATGAGAGACTAGATCTAGGTGTTGGGACAGGCCCAGGTCACTCTATTTTCCCATCAGGAAGAAGAATTAACCACAGGCTCAGCCTGCCGCCAGGAACCAGAATAGGGCCTGAGGCAATCCCGCGCTTTTGCGGCCAGCTCCCAAAAAATCGAGTTGAAAAATGGAGCTCAGGGACACTGCAATTCACAAACCCGCAGAGTTATAAATGATAACTCTCATCCACAGATATATTGAGGGAAGGCAACGAAGAGGATTTGAAAGCAAGGCAGAATTGCAGGAAACAGATTTCAGGAGGTAGATTCGAATCGCCTTTAAAGCACATGAAAAGCGGCAAAACGTCGACAATGATGCCCTTGGCCAAAAAGGGCGTATGCGTTTTTTCCTGAATATATTCAGGAAAAAACGCATACGCCCTTTTTGGCCAACCAAGCAACCTGGAAAGGCAAATCAGCGCTACAAAGAGGTCTCGCTTCCCATCGGTCAAAAGGGCCATGCTGCAAAAAGTGTCAAAACCAGAAATGCAGGACAGGCCATGGAGAAATGGCAGCCTTGCTACGCTGATGGGCGGGATGTAAATTGCCAACAGCCACTCTGGAGAAGTGTTCGGTGTGTCCTGAAACATCGAAAAAACACAGCTTAGGGAGCATAGGGCACGTCCACTCATGGGCGTATAAATTGGGAAAACTAAAAATCAGCAAGACACAGGCACCCCAATGTTTAGGGCTGCTATGTTGACAAGAACCTCCACTTCATGGCACCTTAAATATCCCAGGAAAGAGAAAAATGGATAAAGAAGTTGTGGTCCTTAGGTACAATGGAATATCACTCAGACATGAAATCAATGTCATAAGGCTAGTAGAAGCAAGATGAGTGGATTAAGGTACGACGATTCTAAGTGAAATAAGTCACACAGAAAAAGACACTTATCATAAGCTATCACTTATAGAGGGAATGTAAAAACCGCTACACCTGAACTGAATTACAAAACAGAACAGAGTCACACGTTTAGAAAACACACTATGGCTGCTTAACGGGAAAGGTGAGGTGGGGTGATGCATAAAACAAGGGTTTCAAATTCGCTCAGATACCGTTCCATACACGCAATATGTAATAGACAAGACCTACTCCTTGCTCAGTGAACTGGACTCAACACCCCCTATTCACCACACAAGAATATATGTGACTAGTAAGAATCGTAAAACCTATGTATTGATATCTCTCTGGAAGTGTGTCAAGTGGGTGTAACGCTGCATAAACACAGCCGTGAAAAAGCAGCTAAACCCCATTATAAAAATAAATTACTTTTAAAAACCAACCGTAAACAAAGACACTGAAAGAGAGAGAAATTCTTACAAAATTCGTTCAGGGGATGTGATGCAACCTGGATTGACCATATCTAGACCCACACCTGGATGAGACATAAGGGTGGACAATCTTGGGGCTGAGAGGTTGGGTGAGGTTGGGTGAGCAAACTCAGACCCTTTAAAGTAGTACTGCGTGGTACCCATCCCATGGGTCCCAAATCTCCAGGTTCAAGGGCATCTTCCTACATCGAAAACATGCATGAGAAACCCAGAAGATGGTACACCGTGTGATTTTGAAAGGTTTCTAAAACGCACCCCATTTCTCATCTCCTTGTGCTAGGGTTCGCCTTTCCAGTTACTTTACTAGCAATCTCCCTACTTGGAGAATCAGCACCTTTAAGCTCCTGTTCCCTACAGGTTGCAATTTGTCCTGAGGATGAACGGGAAGAGGGGCAACCAATGAAAGACTAGATCTAGGTGTTGGGACAGGCACAGGTCACTCTATTTTCCCATCAGGAAGAAGAATTAACCACAGGCTCAGCCTGCCTCCAGGAACCAGAATAGGGCCTGAGGCAATCCCGCGCTTTTGCGGCCAGCTCCCAAAAAAGCGAGTTGAAAAATGGAGCTCAGGACACTGCAATTCACAAAACCGCAGAGTTATAAATGATAACTGTCATCCACAGATATATTGAGGGAAGGCAACGAAGAGGAATTCAAAGCAAGGCAGAATTGCAGGAAACAGATTTCAGGAGGTAGATACGAATCGCCTTTAAAGCACATGAAAAGCGGCAAAACGTCGACAATGATGCCCTTGGCCAAAAAGGGCGTATGCGTTTTTTCCTGAATATATTCAGGAAAAAACGCATACGCCCTTTTTGGCCAACCAAGCAACCTGGAAAGGCAAATCAGCGCTACAAAGAAGTTTCGCTTCCCATCGGTCAAAAGGGTCATGCTGCAAAAAGTGTCAAAACCAGAAATGCAGGACAGGCCATGGAGAAATGGCAGCCTTGCTACGCTGATGGGCGAGATGTAAATTGCCAACAGCCACACTGGAGAAGTGTACGGTGTGTCCTGAAACATCGAAAACACACAGCTTAGGGAGCATAGGGCACGTTCACTCATGGGCGTAGAAATTGGGAAAACTAAAAATCAGCAAGACACAGGCACCCCAAAGTTTAGGGGTGCTCTGTTGACAAGAACCTCCACTTCATGACACCTTAAATATCCCAGGAAAGAGAAAAATGGATAAAGAAGTTGTGGTCCTTATGTACAATGGAATATCACTCAGACATGAAATCAATGTCATAAGGCTAGTAGAAGCAAGATGAGTGGATTTAGGTACGACGATTCTAAGTGAAATAAGTCACACAGAAAAAGACACTTATCATAAGCTATCACTTATAGAGGGAAAGTAAAAACCGCTACACTTGAACTGAATTACAAAACAGAACAGAGTCACACGTTTAGAAAACACACTATGGCTGCTTAACGGGAAAGGTGAGGTGGGGTGATGCATAAAACAAGGGTTTCAAATTCGCTCAGATACCGTTCCATACACCCAATATGTAATAGACAAGACCTACTCCTTGCTCAGTGAACTGGACTCAACACCCCCTATTCACCGCACAAGATTATATGTGACTAGTAAGAATCTTAAAACCTATGTATTGATATCTGTCTGGAAGTGAGTCAAGTGGGTGTAAAGCCGCATAAACACAGCCGAGAAAAGCAGCTAAACCCCATTATAAAAATAAATTACTTTTAAAACCCGTAAAACAAAGACAGTGAAAGAGAGAGAAATTCCTACAAAATTCGTTCAGGGTCTGTTATGCAACCTGGATTGACCATATCTAGACCCACACCTGGATGAGACATAAGGGTGGATACTCTTGGGGCTGAGAGGTTGGGTGAGGTTGGGTGAGCAAACTCAGACCCTTTAAAGTAATACTGCGTGGTACCCATCCCATGGGTCCCAAATCTCCAGGTTCAAGGGCATCTTCCTACATCGAAAACATGCATGAGAAACCCAGAAGATGGTACACCGTGTGATTTTGAAAGGTTTCTAAAACGCACCCCATTTCTCATCTCCTTGTGCTAGGGTTCGCCTTTCCAGCTACTTTACTAGCAATCTCCCTACTTGGAGAATCAGCACCTTTAAGCTCCTGTTCCCTACAGGTTGCAATTTGTCCTGAAGATGAACGGGAAGAGGGGCAACCAATGAGAGACTAGATCTAGGTGTTGGGACAGGCACAGGTCACTCTATTTTCCCATCAGGAAGAAGAATTAACCACAGGCTCAGCCTGCCTCCAGGAACCAGAATAGGGCCTGAGGCAATCCCGCGCTTTTGCGGCCAGCTCCCAAAAAAGCGAGTTGAAAAATGGAGCTCAGGGACACTGAATTCACAAACCCGCAGAGTTATAAATGATAACTCTCATCCACAGATATATTGAGGGAAGGCAACGAAGAGGATTTGAAAGCAAGGCAGAATTGCAGGAAACAGATTTCAGGAGGTAGATTCGAATCGCCTTTAAAGCACATGAAAAGCGGCAAAACGTCGACAATGATGCCCTTGGCCTAAAAGGGCGTATGCGTATTTTCCTGAATATATTCAGGAAAAAACGCATACGCCCTTTTTGGCCAACCAAGCAACCTGGAAAGGCAAATCAGCGCTACAAAGAAGTTTCGCTTCCCATCGGTCAAAAGGGCCATGCTGCAAAAAGTGTCAAAACCAGAAATGCAGTACAGGCCATGGAGAAATGGCAGCCTTGCTACGCTGATGGGCGGGATGTAAATTGCCAAAAGCCACTCTGGAGAAGTGTACGGTGTGTCCTGAAACATCGAAAAAACACAGCTTAGGGAGCATAGGGCACGTCCACTCATGGGCGTATAAATTGGGAAAATTAAAAATCAGCAAGACACAGGCACCCCAATGTTTAGGGCTGCTATGTTGACAAGAACCTCCACTTCATGACACCTTAAATATCCCAGGAAAGAGAAAAATGGATAAAGAAGTTGTGGTCCTTATGTACAAAGGAATATCACTCAGACATGAAATCAATGTCATAAGGCTAGTAGAAGCAAGATGAGTGGATTTAGGTATGACGATTCTAAGTGAAATAAGTGACACAGAAAAAGACACTTATCATAAGCTATCACTTATAGAGGGAATGTAAAAACCGCTACACCTGAACTGAATTACAAAACAGAACAGAGTCACACGTTTAGAAAACACACTATGGCTGCTTAACGGGAAAGGTGAGGTGGGGTGATGCATAAAACAAGGGCTTCAAATTCGCTCAGATACCGTTCCATACACCCAATATGTAATAGACAAGACCTACTCCTTGCTCAGTGAACTGGACTCAACACCCCCTATTCACCGCACAAGAATATATGTGACTAGTAAGAATCTTAAAACCTATGTATTGATATCTGTCTGGAAGTGAGTCAAGTGGGTGTAAAGCCGCATAAACACAGCCGTGAAAAGCAGCTAAACCCCATTATAAAATAAATTACTTTTAAAAACCCGTAAAACAAAGACAGTGAAAGAGAGAGAAATTCTTACAAAATTCGTTCAGAGGCTGTGATGCAACCTGGATTGACCATATCTAGACCCACAGCTGGATGAGACATAAGGGTGGACACTCTTGGGGCTTAGAGGTTGGGTGAGGTTGGGTGAGCAAACGCAGACCCTTTAAAGTAATACTGTGTGGTACCCATCCCATGGTTCCCAAATCTCCAGGTTCAAGGGCATCTTCCTACATCGAAAACATGCATGAGAAACCCAGAAGATGGTACACCGTGTGATTTTGAAACGTTTCTAAAATGCACCCAATTTCTCATCTCCTTGTGCTCGGGTTCGCCTTTCCAGCTACTTTACTAGCAATCTCCCTACTTGGAGAATCAGCACCTTTAAGCTCCTGTTCCCTACAGGTTGCAATTTGTCCTGAGGATGAACGGAAAGAGGGGGAACCAATGAGAGACTAGATCTAGGTGTTGGGACAGGCCCAGGTCACTCTATTTTCCCATCAGGAAGAAGAATTAACCACAGGCTCAGCCTGCCGCCAGGAACCAGAATAGGGCCTGAGGCAATTCCGCGCTTTTGCGGCCAGCTCCCAAAAAAGCGAGTTGAAAAATGGAGCTCAGGGACACTGCAATTCACAAACCCGCAGAGTTATAAATGATAACTCTCATCCACAGATATATTGAGGGAAGGCAACGAAGAGGATTTGAAAGCAAGGCAGAATTGCAGGAAACAGATTTCAGGAGGTAGATTCGAATCGCCTTTAAAGCACATGAAAAGTGGCAAAACGTCGACAATGATGCCCTTGGCCAAAAAGGGCCTATGCGTTTTTTCCTGAATATATTCAGGAAAAAACGCATACGCCCTTTTTGGCCAACCAAGCAACCTGGAAAGGCAAATCAGCGCTACAAAGAAGTCTCGCTTCCCATCGGTCAAAAGGGCCATGCTGCAAAAAGTGTCAAAACCAGAAATGCAGGACAGGCCATGGAGAAATGGCAGCCTTGCTACGCTGATGGGGGAGATGTAAATTGACAACAGCCACTCTGGAGAAGTGTACGGTGTGTCCTGAAACATCGAAAAAACACAGCTTAGGGAGCATAGGGCACGTCCACTCATGGGCATATAAATTGGGAAAACTAAAAATCAGCAAGACACAGGCACCCCAATGTTTAGGGCTGCTATGTTGACAAGAACCTCCACTTCATGACACCTTAAATATCCCAGGAAAGAGAAAAATGGATAAAGAAGTTGTGGTCCTTATGTACAAAGGAATATCACTCAGACATGAAATCAATGTCATAAGGCTAGTAGAAGCAAGATGAGTGGATTTAGGTATGACGATTCTAAGTGAAATAAGTCACACAGAAAAAGACACTTATCATAAGATATCACTTATAGAGGGAATGTAAAAACCGCTACACTTGAACTGAATTACAAAACAGAACAGAGTCACACGTTTAGAAAACACACTATGGCTGCTTAACGGGAAAGGTGAGGTGGGGTGATGCATAAAACAAGGGTTTCAAATTCGCTCAGATACTGTTCCATACACCCAATATGTAATAGACAAGACCTACTCCTTCTCAGTGAACTGGACTCAACACCCCCTATTCACCGCACAAGAATATATGTGACTAGTAAGAATCGTAAAACCTATGTATTGATATCTCTCTGGAAGTGTGTCAAGTGGGTGTAAAGCTGCATAAACACAGCCGTGAAAAGCAGCTAAACCCCATTATAAAAATAAATTACTTTTAAAAACCCGTAAAACAAAGACAGTGAAAGAGAGAGAAATTCTTACAAAATTCTTTCAGGGGATGTGATGCAACCTGGATTGACCATATCTAGACCCACACCTGGATGAGACATAAGGGTGGACAATCTTGGGGCTGAGAGTTTGGGTGAGGTTGGGTGAGCAAACTCAGACCCTTTAAAGTAGTACTGCGTGGTACCCATCCCATGGGTCCCAAATCTCCAGGTTCAAGGGCATCTTCCTACATCGAAAACATGCATGAGAAACCCAGAAGATGGTACACCGTGTGATTTTGAAAGGTTTCTAAAACGCACCCCATTTCTCATCTCCTTGTGCTAGGTTTCGCCTTTCCAGTTACTTTACTAGCAATCTCCCTACTTGGAGAATCAGCACCGTTAAGCTCCTGTTCCCTACAGGTTGCAATTTGTCCTGAAGATGAACGGGAAGAGGGGCAACCAATGAGAGACTAGATCTAGGTGTTGGGACAGGCACAGGTCACTCTATTTTCCCATCAGGAAGAAGAATTAACCACAGGCTCAGCCTGCCTCCAGGAACCAGAATAGGGCCTGAGGCAATCCCGCGCTTTTGCGGCCAGCTCCCAAAAAAGCGAGTTGAAAAATGGAGCTCAGGGACACTGCAATTCACAAACCCGCAGAGTTATAAATGATAACTGTCATCCACAGATATATTGAGGGAAGGCAACGAAGAGGAATTCAAAGCAAGGCAGAATTGCAGGAAACAGATTTCAGGAGGTAGATCCGAATCGCCTTTAAAGCACATGAAAAGCGGCAAAACGTCGACAATGATGCCCTTGGCCAAAAAGGGCGTATGCGTTTTTTCCTGAATATATTCGGGAAAAAAATCATACGCCCTTTTTCGCCAACCAAGCAACCTGGAAAGGCAAATCAGCGCTACAAAGAAGTCTCGCTTCCCATCGGTCAAAAGGGCCATTCTGCAAAAAGTGTCAAAACCCGAAATGAAGGACAGGCCATTGAGAAATGGCAGCCTTGCTACGCTAATGGGCGGGATGTAAATTGCCAACAGCCACACTGGAGAAGTCTACGGTGTGTCCTGAAACATCGAAAAAACACAGCTTAGGGAGCATAGGGCACGTCCACTCATGGGCGTATAAATTGGGAAAACTAAAAATCAGCAAGACACAGGCACCCCAAAGTTTAGGGCTGCTCTGTTGACAAGAACCTCCACTTCATGACACCTTAAATATCCCAGGAAAGAGAAAAATGGATAAAGAAGTTGTGGTTCTTATGTACAATGGAATATCACTCAGACATGAAATCAATGTCATAAGGCTAGTAGAAGCAAGATGAGTGGATTTAGGTACGACGAATCTAAGTGAAATAAGTCACACAGAAAAAGACACTTATCATAAGGTATCACTTATAGAGGGAATGTAAAAACCGCTACACTTGAACTGAATTACAAAACAGAACAGAGTCACACGTTTAGAAAACACACTATGGCTGCTTAACGGGAAAGGTGAGGTGGGGTGATGCATAAAACAAGGGTTTCAAATTCGCTCAGCTACCGTTCCATACACCCAATATGTAATAGACAAGACCTACTCCTTGCTCAGTGAACTGGACTCAACACCCCCTATTCACCGCGCAAGAATATATGTGACTAGTAAGAATCTTAAAACCTATGTATTGATATCTGTCTGGAAGTGAGTCAAGTGGGTGTAAAGCCGCATAAACACAGCCGTGAAAAGCAGCTAAACCCCATTATAAAAATAAATTACTTTTAAAAACCCGTAAAACAAAGACAGTGAAAGAGAGTGAAATTCTTACACAATTCGTTCAGGGGCTGTGATGTAACCTGGATTGACCATATCTAGACTCACACCTGGATGAGACATAAGGGTGGACACTCTTGGGGCTTAGAGGTTGGGTGAGGTTGGGTGAGCAAACTCAGACCCTTTAAAGTAATACTGCGTGGTACGCATCCCATGGGTCCCAAATCTCCAGGTTCAAGGGCATCTTCCTACATCGAAAACATGCATGAGAAACCCAGAAGATGGTACACCGTGTGATTTTGAAAGGTTTCTAAAACGCACCCACTTTCTCATCTCCTTGTGCTCGGGTTCGCCTTTCCAGCTACTTTACTAGCAATCTCCCTACTTGGAGAATCAGCACCTTTAAGCTCCTGTTCCCGACAGGTTGCAATTTGTCCTGAGGATGAACGGGAAGAGGGGCAACCAATGAGAGACTAGATCTAGGTGTTGGGACAGGCCCAGGTCACTCTATTTTCCCATCAGGAAGAAGAATTAACCACAGGCTCAGCCTGCCGCCAGGAACCAGAATAGGGCCTGAGGCAATCCCGCGCTTTTGCGGCCAGCTCCCAAAAAATCGAGTTGAAAAATGGAGCTCAGGGACACTGCAATTCACAAACCCGCAGAGTTATAAATGATAACTCTCATCCACAGATATATTGAGGGAAGGCAACGAAGAGGATTTGAAAGCAAGGCAGAATTGCAGGAAACAGATTTCAGGAGGTAGATTCGAATCGCCTTTAAAGCACATGAAAAGCGGCAAAACGTCGACAATGATGCCCTTGGCCAAAAAGGGCGTATGCGTTTTTTCCTGAATATATTCAGGAAAAAACGCATACGCCCTTTTTGGCCAACCAAGCAACCTGGAAAGGCAAATCAGCGCTACAAAGAGGTCTCGCTTCCCATCGGTCAAAAGGGCCATGCTGCAAAAAGTGTCAAAACCAGAAATGCAGGACAGGCCATGGAGAAATGGCAGCCTTGCTACGCTGATGGGCGGGATGTAAATTGCCAACAGCCACTCTGGAGAAGTGTACGGTGTGTCCTGAAACATCGAAAAAACACAGCTTAGGGAGCATAGGGCACGTCCACTCATGGGCGTATAAATTGGGAAAACTAAAAATCAGCAAGACACAGGCACCCCAATGTTTAGGGCTGCTCTGTTGACAAGAACCTCCACTTCATGACACCTTAAATATCCCAGGAAAGAGAAAAATGGATAAAGAAGTTGTGGTCCTTATGTACAATGGAATATCACTCAGACATGAAATCAATGTCATAAGGCTAGTAGAAGCAAGATGAGTGGATTTAGGTACGACGATTCTAAGTGAAATAAGTCACACAGAAAAAGACACTTATCATAAGCTATCACTTATAGAGGGAATGTAAAAACCGCTACACTTGAACTGAATTACAAAACAGAACAGAGTCACACGTTTAGAAAACACACTATGGCTGCTTAACGGGAAAGGTGAGGTGGGGTGATGCATAAAACAAGGGTTTCAAATTCGCTCAGATACCGTTCCATACACCCAATATGTAATAGACAAGACCTACTCCTTGCTCAGTGAACTGGACTCAACACCCCCTATTCACCGCACAAGATTATATGTGACTAGTAAGAATCTTAAAACCTATGTATTGATATCTGTCTGGAAGTGAGTCAAGTGGGTGTAAAGCCGCATAAACACAGCCGTGAAAAGCAGGTAAACCCCATTATAAAATAAATTACTTTTAAAAACCCGTAAAACAAAGACAGTGAAAGAGAGAGAAATTCTTACAAAATTCGTTCAGAGGCTGTGATGCAACCTGGATTGACCATATCTAGACCCACAGCTGGATGAGACATAAGGGTGGACACTCTTGGGGCTTAGAGGTTGGGTGAGGTTGGGTGAGCAAACGCAGACCCTTTAAAGTAATACTGTGTGGTACCCATCCCATGGTTCCCAAATCTCCAGGTTCAAGGGCATCTTCCTACATCGAAAACATGCATGAGAAACCCAGAAGATGGTACACCGTGTGATTTTGAAACGTTTCTAAAATGCACCCAATTTCTCATCTCCTTGTGCTCGGGTTCGCCTTTCCAGCTACTTTACTAGCAATCTCCCTACTTGGAGAATCAGCACCTTTAAGCTCCTGTTCCCTACAGGTTGCAATTTGTCCTGAGGATGAACGGAAAGAGGGGGAACCAATGAGAGACTAGATCTAGGTGTTGGGACAGGCCCAGGTCACTCTATTTTCCCATCAGGAAGAAGAATTAACCACAGGCTCAGCCTGCCGCCAGGAACCAGAATAGGGCCTGAGGCAATCCCGCGCTTTTGCGGCCAGCTCCCAAAAAAGCGAGTTGAAAAATGGAGCTCAGGGACACTGCAATTCACAAACCCGCAGAGTTATAAATGATAACTCTCATCCACAGATATATTGAGGGAAGGCAACGAAGAGGATTTGAAAGCAAGGCAGAATTGCAGGAAACAGATTTCAGGAGGTAGATTCGAATCGCCTTTAAAGCACATGAAAAGTGGCAAAACGTCGACAATGATGCCCTTGGCCAAAAAGGGCCTATGCGTTTTTTCCTGAATATATTCAGGAAAAAACGCATACGCCCTTTTTGGCCAACCAAGCAACCTGGAAAGGCAAATCAGCGCTACAAAGAGGTCTCGCTTCCCATCGGTCAAAAGGGCCATGCTGCAAAAAGTGTCAAAACCAGAAATGCAGGACAGGCCATGGAGAAATGGCAGCCTTGCTACGCTGATGGGGGAGATGTAAATTGACAACAGCCACTCTGGAGAAGTGTACGGTGTGTCCTGAAACATCGAAAAAACACAGCTTAGGGAGCATAGGGCACGTCCACTCATGGGCATATAAATTGGGAAAACTAAAAATCAGCAAGACACAGGCACCCCAATGTTTAGGGCTGCTATGTTGACAAGAACCTCCACTTCATGACACCTTAAATATCCCAGGAAAGAGAAAAATGGATAAAGAAGTTGTGGTCCTTATGTACAAAGGAATATCACTCAGACATGAAATCAATGTCATAAGGCTAGTAGAAGCAAGATGAGTGGATTTAGGTATGACGATTCTAAGTGAAATAAGTCACACAGAAAAAGACACTTATCATAAGATATCACTTATAGAGGGAATGTAAAAACCGCTACACTTGAACTGAATTACAAAACAGAACAGAGTCACACGTTTAGAAAACACACTATGGCTGCTTAACGGGAAAGGTGAGGTGGGGTGATGCATAAAACAAGGGTTTCAAATTCGCTCAGATACTGTTCCATACACCCAATATGTAATAGACAAGACCTACTCCTTCTCAGTGAACTGGACTCAACACCCCCTATTCACCGCACAAGAATATATGTGACTAGTAAGAATCGTAAAACCTATGTATTGATATCTCTCTGGAAGTGTGTCAAGTGGGTGTAAAGCTGCATAAACACAGCCGTGAAAAGCAGCTAAACCCCATTATAAAAATAAATTACTTTTAAAAACCCGTAAAACAAAGACAGTGAAAGAGAGAGAAATTCTTACAAAATTCTTTCAGGGGATGTGATGCAACCTGGATTGACCATATCTAGACCCACACCTGGATGAGACATAAGGGTGGACAATCTTGGGGCTGAGAGGTTGGGTGAGGTTGGGTGAGCAAACTCAGACCCTTTAAAGTAATACTGCGTGGTACCCATCCCATGGGTCCCAAATCTCCAGGTTCAAGGGCATCTTCCTACATCGAAAACATGCATGAGAAACCCAGAAGATGGTACACCGTGTGATTTTGAAAGGTTTCTAAAACGCACCCCATTTCTCATCTCCTTGTGCTAGGTTTCGCCTTTCCAGTTACTTTACTAGCAGTCTCCCTACTTGGAGAATCAGCACCGTTAAGCTCCTGTTCCCTACAGGTTGCAATTTGTCCTGAAGATGAACGGGAAGAGGGGCAACCAATGAGAGACTAGATCTAGGTGTTGGGACAGGCACAGGTCACTCTATTTTCCCATCAGGAAGAAGAATTAACCACAGGCTCAGCCTGCCTCCAGGAACCAGAATAGGGCCTGAGGCAATCCCGCGCTTTTGCGGCCAGCTCCCAAAAAAGCGAGTTGAAAAATGGAGCTCAGGGACACTGCAATTCACAAACCCGCAGAGTTATAAATGATAACTGTCATCCACAGATATATTGAGGGAAGGCAACGAAGAGGAATTCAAAGCAAGGCAGAATTGCAGGAAACAGATTTCAGGAGGTAGATCCGAATCGCCTTTAAAGCACATGAAAAGCGGCAAAACGTCGACAATGATGCCCTTGGCCAAAAAGGGCGTATGCGTTTTTTCCTGAATATATTCGGGAAAAAAATCATACGCCCTTTTTCGCCAACCAAGCAACCTGGAAAGGCAAATCAGCGCTACAAAGAAGTCTCGCTTCCCATCGGTCAAAAGGGCCATTCTGCAAAAAGTGTCAAAACCCGAAATGCAGGACAGGCCATTGAGAAATGGCAGCCTTGCTACGCTAATGGGCGGGATGTAAATTGCCAAAAGCCACTCTGGAGAAGTGTACGGTGTGTCCTGAAACATCGAAAAAACACAGCTTAGGGAGCATAGGGCACGTCCACTCATGGGCGTATAAATTGGGAAAACTAAAAATCAGCAAGACACAGGCACCCCAAAGTTGAGGGCTGCTCTGTTGACAAGAACCTCCACTTCATGACACCTTAAATATCCCAGGAAAGAGAAAAATGGATAAAGAAGTTGTGGTTCTTATGTACAATGGAATATCACTCAGACATGAAATCAATGTCATAAGGCTAGTAGAAGCAAGATGAGTGGATTTAGGTACGACGAATCTAAGTGAAATAAGTCACACAGAAAAAGACACTTATCATAAGGTATCACTTATAGAGGGAATGTAAAAACCGCTACACTTGAACTGAATTACAAAACAGAACAGAGTCACACGTTTAGAAAACACACTATGGCTGCTTAACGGGAAATGTGAGGTGGGGTGATGCATAAAACAAGGGTTTCAAATTCGCTCAGATACCGTTCCATACACCCAATATGTAATAGACAAGACCTACTCCTTGCTCAGTGAACTGGACTCAACACCCACTATTCACCGCGCAAGAATATATGTGACTAGTAAGAATCTTAAAACCTATGTATTGATATCTGTCTGGAAGTGAGTCAAGTGGGTGTAAAGCCGCATAAACACAGCCGTGAAAAGCAGCTAAACCCCATTATAAAAATAAATTACTTTTAAAAACCCGTAAAACAAAGACAGTGAAAGAGAGAGAAATTCTTACACAATTCGTTCAGGGGCTGTGATGTAACCTGGATTGACCATATCTAGACTCACACCTGGATGAGACATAAGGGTGGACACTCTTGGGGCTTAGAGGTTGGGTGAGGTTGGGTGAGCAAACTCAGACCCTTTAAAGTAATACTGCGTGGTACGCATCCCATGGGTCCCAAATCTCCAGGTTCAAGGGCATCTTCCTACATCGAAAACATGCATGAGAAACCCAGAAGATGGTACACCGTGTGATTTTGAAAGGTTTCTAAAACGCACCCACTTTCTCATCTCCTTGTGCTCGGGTTCGCCTTTCCAGCTACTTTACTAGCAATCTCCCTACTTGGAGAATCAGCACCTTTAAGCTCCTGTTCCCGACAGGTTGCAATTTGTCCTGAGGATGAACGGGAAGAGGGGCAACCAATGAGAGACTACATCTAGGTGTTGGGACAGGCCCAGGTCACTCTATTTTCCCATCAGGAAGAAGAATTAACCACAGGCTCAGCCTGCCGCCAGGAACCAGAATAGGGCCTGAGGCAATCCCGCGCTTTTGCGGCCAGCTCCCAAAAAATCGAGTTGAAAAATGGAGCTCAGGGACACTGCAATTCACAAACCCGCAGAGTTATAAATGATAACTCTCATCCACAGATATATTGAGGGAAGGCAACGAAGAGGATTTGAAAGCAAGGCAGAATTGCAGGAAACAGATTTCAGGAGGTAGATTCGAATCGCCTTTAAAGCACATGAAAAGCGGCAAAACGTCGACAATGATGCCCTTGGCCAAAAAGGGCGTATGCGTTTTTTCCTGAATATATTCAGGAAAAAACGCATACGCCCTTTTTGGCCAACCAAGCAACCTGGAAAGGCAAATCAGCGCTACAAAGAGGTCTCGCTTCCCATCGGTCAAAAGGGCCATGCTGCAAAAAGTGTCAAAACCAGAAATGCAGGACAGGCCATGGAGAAATGGCAGCCTTGCTATGCTGATGGGCGGGATGTAAATTGCCAACAGCCACTCTGGAGAAGTGTTCGGTGTGTCCTGAAACATCGAAAAAACACAGCTTAGGGAGCATAGGGCACGTCCACTCATGGGCGTATAAATTGGGAAAACTAAAAATCAGCAAGACACAGGCACCCCAATGTTTAGGGCTGCTATGTTGACAAGAACCTCCACTTCATGGCACCTTAAATATCCCAGGAAAGAGAAAAATGGATAAAGAAGTTGTGGTCCTTAGGTACAATGGAATATCACTCAGACATGAAATCAATGTCATAAGGCTAGTAGAAGCAAGATGAGTGGATTAAGGTACGACGATTCTAAGTGAAATAAGTCACACAGAAAAAGACACTTATCATAAGCTATCACTTATAGAGGGAATGTAAAAACCGCTACACCTGAACTGAATTACAAAACAGAACAGAGTCACACGTTTAGAAAACACACTATGGGTGCTTAACGGGAAAGGTGAGGTGGGGTGATGCATAAAACAAGGGTTTCAAATTCGCTCAGATACCGTTCCATACACGCAATATGTAATAGACAAGACCTACTCCTTGCTCAGTGAACTGGACTCAACACCCCCTATTCACCACACAAGAATATATGTGACTAGTAAGAATCGTAAAACCTATGTATTGATATCTCTCTGGAAGTGTGTCAAGTGGGTGTAACGCTGCATAAACACAGCCGTGAAAAGCAGCTAAACCCCATTATAAAAATAAATTACTTTTAAAAACCCGTAAAACAAAGACACTGAAAGAGAGAGAAATTCTTACAAAATTCGTTCAGGGGATGTGATGCAACCTGGATTGACCATATCTAGACCCACACCTGGATGAGACATAAGGGTGGACAATCTTGGGGCTGAGAGGTTGGGTGAGGTTGGGTGAGCAAACTCAGACCCTTTAAAGTAGTACTGCGTGGTACCCATCCCATGGGTCCCAAATCTCCAGGTTCAAGGGCATCTTCCTACATCGAAAACATGCATGAGAAACCCAGAAGATGGTACACCGTGTGATTTTGAAAGGTTTCTAAAACGCACCCCATTTCTCATCTCCTTGTGCTAGGGTTCGCCTTTCCAGTTACTTTACTAGCAATCTCCCTACTTGGAGAATCAGCACCTTTAAGCTCCTGTTCCCTACAGGTTGCAATTTGTCCTGAGGATGAACGGGAAGAGGGGCAACCAATGAAAGACTAGATCTAGGTGTTGGGACAGGCACAGGTCACTCTATTTTCCCATCAGGAAGAAGAATTAACCACAGGCTCAGCCTGCCTCCAGGAACCAGAATAGGGCCTGAGGCAATCCCGCGCTTTTGCGGCCAGCTCCCAAAAAAGCGAGTTGAAAAATGGAGCTCAGGGACACTGCAATTCACAAAACCGCAGAGTTATAAATGATAACTGTCATCCACAGATATATTGAGGGAAGGCAACGAAGAGGAATTCAAAGCAAGGCAGAATTGCAGGAAACAGATTTCAGGAGGTAGATACGAATCGCCTTTAAAGCACATGAAAAGCGGCAAAACGTCGACAATGATGCCCTTGGCCAAAAAGGGCGTATGCGTTTTTTCCTGAATATATTCAGGAAAAAACGCATACGCCCTTTTTGGCCAACCAAGCAACCTGGAAAGGCAAATCAGCGCTACAAAGAAGTTTCGCTTCCCATCGGTCAAAAGGGTCATGCTGCAAAAAGTGTCAAAACCAGAAATGCAGGACAGGCCATGGAGAAATGGCAGCCTTGCTACGCTGATGGGCGGGATGTAAATTGCCAACAGCCACACTGGAGAAGTGTACGGTGTGTCCTGAAACATCGAAAACACACAGCTTAGGGAGCATAGGGCACGTTCACTCATGGGCGTAGAAATTGGGAAAACTAAAAATCAGCAAGACACAGGCACCCCAAAGTTTAGGGCTGCTCTGTTGACAAGAACCACCACTTCATGACACCTTAAATATCCCAGGAAAGAGAAAAATGGATAAAGAAGTTGTGGTCCTTATGTACAATGGAATATCACTCAGACATGAAATCAATGTCATAAGGCTAGTAGAAGCAAGATGAGTGGATTTAGGTACGACGATTCTAAGTGAAATAAGTCACACAGAAAAAGACACTTATCATAAGCTATCACTTATAGAGGGAATGTAAAAACCGCTACACTTGAACTGAATTACAAAACAGAACAGAGTCACACGTTTAGAAAACACACTATGGCTGCTTAACGGGAAAGGTGAGGTGGGGTGATGCATAAAACAAGGGTTTCAAATTCGCTCAGATACCGTTCCATACACCCAATATGTAATAGACAAGACCTACTCCTTGCTCAGTGAACTGGACTCAACACCCCCTATTCACCGCACAAGATTATATGTGACTAGTAAGAATCTTAAAACCTATGTATTGATATCTGTCTGGAAGTGAGTCAAGTGGGTGTAAAGCCGCATAAACACAGCCGTGAAAAGCAGCTAAACCCCATTATAAAAATAAATTACTTTTAAAAACCCGTAAAACAAAGACAGTGAAAGAGAGAGAAATTCCTACAAAATTCGTTCAGGGTCTGTTATGCAACCTGGATTGACCATATCTAGACCCACACCTGGATGAGACATAAGGGTGGACACTCTTGGGGCTGAGAGGTTGGGTGAGGTTGGGTGAGCAAACTCAGACCCTTTAAAGTAATACTGCGTGGTACCCATCCCATGGGTCCCAAATCTCCAGGTTCAAGGGCATCTTCCTACATCGAAAACATGCATGAGAAACCCAGAAGATGGTACACCGTGTGATTTTGAAAGGTTTCTAAAACGCACCCCATTTCTCATCTCCTTGTGCTAGGGTTCGCCTTTCCAGCTACTTTACTAGCAATCTCCCTACTTGGAGAATCAGCACCTTTAAGCTCCTGTTCCCTACAGGTTGCAATTTGTCCTGAAGATGAACGGGAAGAGGGGCAACCAATGAGAGACTAGATCTAGGTGTTGGGACAGGCACAGGTCACTCTATTTTCCCATCAGGAAGAAGAATTAACCACAGGCTCAGCCTGCCGCCAGGAACCAGAATAGGGCCTGAGGCAATCCCGCGCTTTTGCGGCCAGCTCCCAAAAAAGCGAGTTGAAAAATGGAGCTCAGGGACACTGAATTCACAAACCCGCAGAGTTATAAATGATAACTCTCATCCACAGATATATTGAGGGAAGGCAACGAAGAGGATTTGAAAGCAAGGCAGAATTGCAGGAAACAGATTTCAGGAGGTAGATTCGAATCGCCTTTAAAGCACATGAAAAGCGGCAAAACGTCGACAATGATGCCCTTGGCCAAAAAGGGCGTATGCGTTTTTTCCTGAATATATTCAGGAAAAAACGCATACGCCCTTTTTGGCCAACCAAGCAACCTGGAAAGGCAAATCAGCGCTACAAAGAAGTTTCGCTTCCCATCGGTCAAAAGGGCCATGCTGCAAAAAGTGTCAAAACCAGAAATGCAGTACAGGCCATGGAGAAATGGCAGCCTTGCTACGCTGATGGGCGGGATGTAAATTGCCAAAAGCCACTCTGGAGAAGTGTACGGTGTGTCCTGAAACATCGAAAAAACACAGCTTAGGGAGCATAGGGCACGTCCACTCATGGGCGTATAAATTGGGAAAATTAAAAATCAGCAAGACATAGGCACCCCAATGTTTAGGGCTGCTATGTTGACAAGAACCTCCACTTCATGACACCTTAAATATCCCAGGAAAGAGAAAAATGGATAAAGAAGTTGTGGTCCTTATGTACAAAGGAATATCCCTCAGACATGAAATCAATGTCATAAGGCTAGTAGAAGCAAGATGAGTGGATTTAGGTACGACGATTCTAAGTGAAATAAGTCACACAGAAAAAGACACTTATCATAAGCTATCACTTATAGAGGGAATGTAAAAACCGCTACACTTGAACTGAATTACAAAACAGAACAGAGTCACACGTTTAGAAAACACACTATGGCTGCTTAACGGGAAAGGTGAGGTGGGGTGATTCATAAAACAAGGGTTTCAAATTCGCTCAGATACCGTTCCATACACCCAATATGTAATAGACAAGACCTACTCCTTGCTCAGTGAACTGGACTCAACACCCCCTATTCACCGCACAAGAATATATGTGACTAGTAAGAATCTTAAAACCTATGTATTGATATCTGTCTGGAAGTGAGTCAAGTGAGTGTAAAGCCGCATAAACACAGCCGTGAAAAGCAGCTAAACCCCATTATAAAAATAAATTACTTTTAAAAACCCGTAAAACAAAGACAGTGAAAGAGAGACATTCTTACAAAATTCGTTCAGAGGCTGTGATGCAACCTGGATTGACCATATCTAGACCCACAGCTGGATGAGACATAAGGGTGGACACTCTTGGGGCTGAGAGTTTTGGTGAGGTTGGGTGAGCAAACTCAGACCCTTTAAAGTAATATTGCGTGGTACCCATCCCATGGGTCCCAAATCTCCAGGTTCAAGGGCATCTTCCTACATCGAAAACATGCATGAGAAACCCAGAAGATGGTATACCGTGTGATTTTGAAAAGTTTCTAAAACGCACCCCATTTCTCATCTCCTTGTGCTAGGGTTCGCCTTTCCAGCTACTTTACTAGCAATCTCCCTACTTGGAGAATCAGCACCTTTAAGCTCCTGTTCCCTACAGGTTGCAATTTGTCCTGAGGTTGAACGGGAAGAGGGGCAACCAATGAGAGACTAGATCTAGGTGTTGGGACAGGCCTAGGTCACTCTATTTTCCCATCAGGAAGAAGAATTAACCTCAGGCTCAGCCTGCCGCCAGAAACCAGAATAGGGCCTGAGGCAATCCCGCCCTTTTGCGGCCAGCTCCCAAAAAAGCGAGTTGAAAAATGGAGCTCAGGGACACTGCAATTCACAAACCCGCAGAGTTATAAATGATAACTCTCATCCACAGATATATTGAGGGAAGGCAACGAAGAGGATTTGAAAGCAAGGCAGAATTGCAGGAAACAGGTTTCAGGAGGTAGATTCGAATCGCCTTTAAAGCACATGAAAAGTGGGAAAACGTCGACAGTGATGCCCTTGGCCAAAAAGGGCGTATGCGTTTTTTCCTGAATATATTCAGGAAAAAACGCATACGCCCTTTTTGGCCAACCAAGCAACCTGGAAAGGCAAATCAGCGCTACAAAGAAGTCTCGCTTCCCATCGGTCAAATGGGCCATGCTGCAAAAAGTGTCAAAACCAGAAATGCAGGACAGGCCATGGAGAAATGGCAGCCTTGCTACGCTGATGGGCGGGATGTAAATTGCCAACAGCCACTCTGGAGAAGTGTACGGTGTGTCCTGAAACATCGAAAAAACACAGCTTAGGGAGCATAGGGCATGTCCACTCATGGGCGTATAAATTGGGAAAACTAAATATCAGCAAGACACAGGCACCCCAATGTTTAGGGCTGCTATGTTGACAAGAACCTCCACTTCATGACACCTTAAATATCCCAGGAAAGAGAAAAATGGATAAAGAAGTTGTGGTCCTTATGTACAAAGGAATATCCCTCAGACATGAAATCAATGTCATAAGGCTAGTAGAAGCAAGAGGAGTGGATTTAGGTATGACGATTCTAAGTGAAATAAGTCACACAGAAAAAGACACTTATCATAAGCTATCACTTATAGGGGGAATGTAAAAACCGCTACACTTGAACTGAATTACAAAACAGAACAGAGTCACACGTTTAGAAAACACACTATGGCTGCTTAACGGGAAAGGTGAGGTGGGGTGATGCATAAAACAAGGGTTTCAAATTCGCTCAGATACTGTTCCATACACCCAATATGTAATAGACAAGACCTACTCCTTGCTCAGTGAACTGGACTCAACACCCCCTATTCACCGCACAAGAATATATCTGACTAGTAAGAATCGTACAACCTATGTATTGATATCTGTCTGGAAGTGAGTCAAGTGGGTGTAAAGCCGCATAAACACAGCCGTGAAAAGCAGCTAAACCCCATTATAAAAATAAATTACTTTTAAAAACCCGTAAATCAAAGACAGTGAAAGAGAGAGAAATTCTTACAAAATTCGTTCAGGGGCTGTTATGCAACCTGGATTGACCATATCTAGACCCACACCTGGATGAGACATAAGGGTGGACACTCTTGGGGCTGAGAGTTTGGGTGAGGTTGGGTGAGCAAACTCAGACTCTTTAAAGTAATACTGCGTGGTACCCATCCCATGGGTCCCAAATCTCCAGGTTCAAGGGCATCTTCCTACATCGAAAACATGCATGAGAAACCCAGAAGATGGTACACCGTGTGATTTTGAAAGGTTTCTAAAACGCACCCCATTTCTCATCTCCTTGTGCTAGGGTTCGCCTTTCCAGCTACTTTACTAGCAATCTCCCTACTTGGAGAATCAGCACCTTTAAGCTCCTGTTCCCTACAGGTTGCAATTTGTCCTGAGGATGAACGGGAAGAGGGGCAACCAATGAGAGACTAGATCTAGGTGTTGGTAGAGGCACAGGTCACTCTATTTTCCCATCAGGAAGAAGAATTAACCACAGGCTCAGCCTGCCGCCAGGAACCAGAATAGGGCCTGAGGCAATACAGCGCTTTTGTGGCCAGCTCCCAAAAAAGCGAGTTGAAAAATGGAGCTCAGGGACACTGCAATTCACAAACCCGCAGAGTTATAAATGATAACTCTCATCCACAGATATATTGAGGGAAGGAAACGAAGAGGATTTGAAAGCAAGGCAGAATTGCAGGAAGCAGATTTCAGGAGGTAGATTCGAATCGCCTTTAAAGCACATGAAAAGCGGCAAAACGTCGACAATGATGCCCTTGGCCAAAAAGGGCGTATGCGTTTTTTCCTGAATATATTCAGGAAAAAACGCATACGCCCTTTTTGGCCAACCAAGCAACCTGGAAAGGCAAATCAGCGCTACAAAGAAGTCTCGCTTCCCATCGGTCAAAAGGGCCATGCTGCAAAAAGTGTCAAAACCAGAAAAGCAGTACAGGCCATGGAGAAATGGCAGCCTTGCTACGCTGATGGGCGGGATGTAAATTGCCAAAAGCCACTCTGGAGAAGTGTACGGTGTGTCCTGAAACATCGAAAAAACACAGCTTAGGGAGCATAGGGCACGTCCACTCATGGGCGTATAAATTGGGAAAACTAAAAATCAGCAAGACACAGGCACCCCAATGTTTAGGGCTGCTATGTTGACAAGAACCTCCACTTCATGACACCTTAAATATCCCAGGAAAGAGAAAAATGGATAAAGAAGTTGTGGTCCTTATGTACAATGGAATATCACTCAGACATGAAATCAATGTCATAAGGCTAGTAGAAGCAAGATGAGTGGATTTAGGTATGACGATTCTAAGTGAAATAAGTGACACAGAAAAAGACACTTATCATAAGCTATCACTTATAGAGGGAATGTAAAAACCGCTACACCTGAACTGAATTACAAAACAGAACAGAGTCACACGTTTAGAAAACACACTATGGCTGCTTAACGGGAAAGGTGAGGTGGGGTGATGCATAAAACAAGGGTTTCAAATTCGCTCAGATACCGTTCCATACACCCAATATGTAATAGACAAGACCTACTCCTTGCTCAGTGAACTGGACTCAACACCCCCTATTCACCGCACAAGAATATATGTGACTAGTAAGAATCTTAAAACCTATGTATTGATATCTGTCTGGAAGTGAGTCAAGTGGGTGTAAAGCCGCATAAACACAGCCGTGAAAAGCAGCTAAACCCCATTATAAAATAAATTACTTTTAAAAACCCGTAAAACAAAGACAGTGAAAGAGAGAGAAATTCTTACAAAATTCGTTCAGAGGCTGTGATGCAACCTGGATTGACCATATCTAGACCCACAGCTGGATGAGACATAAGGGTGGACACTCTTGGGGCTTAGAGGTTGGGTGAGGTTGGGTGAGCAAACGCAGAACCTTTAAAGTAATACTGTGTGGTACCCATCCCATGGTTCCTAAATCTCCAGGTTCAAGGGCATCTTCCTACATCGAAAACATGCATGAGAAACCCAGAAGATGGTACACCGTGTGATTTTGAAAGGTTTCTAAAACGCACCCAATTTCTCATCTCCTTGTGCTCGGGTTCGCCTTTCCAGCTACTTTACTAGCAATCTCCCTACTTGGAGAATCAGCACCTTTAAGCTCCTGTTCCCTACAGGTTGCAATTTGTCCTGAGGATGAACGGGAAGAGGGGCAACCAATGAGAGACTAGATCTAGGTGTTGGGACAGGCCCAGGTCACTCTATTTTCCCATCAGGAAGAAGAATTAACCACAGGCTCAGCCTGCCGCCAGGAACCAGAATAGGGCCTGAGGCAATCCCGCGCTTTTGCGGCCAGCTCCCAAAAAAGCGAGTTGAAAAATGGAGCTCAGGGACACTGCAATTCACAAACCCGCAGAGTTATAAATGATAACTCTCATCCACAGATATATTGAGGGAAGGCAACGAAGAGGATTTGAAAGCAAGGCAGAATTGCAGGAAACAGATTTCAGGAGGTAGATACGAATCGCCTTTAAAGCACATGAAAAGCGGCAAAACGTCGACAATGATGCCCTTGGCCAAAAAGGGCGTATGCGTTTTTTCCTGAATATATTCAGGAAAAAACGCATACGCCCTTTTTGGCCAACCAAGCAACCTGGAAAGGCAAATCAGCGCTACAAAGAGGTCTCGCTTCCCATCGGTCAAAAGGGCCATGCTGCAAAAAGTGTCAAAACCAGAAATGCAGGACAGGCCATGGAGAAATGGCAGCCTTGCTACGCTGATGGGCGGGATGTAAATTGCCAACAGCCACTCTGGAGAAGTGTACGGTGTGTCCTGAAACATCGAAAAAACACAGCTTAGGGAGCATAGGGCACGTCCACTCATGGGCGTATAAATTGGGAAAACTAAAAATCAGCAAGACACAGGCACCCCAAAGTTTAGGGCTGCTCTGTTGACAAGAACCACCACTTCATGACACCTTAAATATCCCAGGAAAGAGAAAAATGGATAAAGAAGTTGTGGTCCTTATGTACAATGGAATATCACTCACACATGAAATCAATGTCATAAGGCTAGTAGAAGCAAGATGAGTGGATTTAGGTATGACGATTCTAAGTGAAATAAGTGACACAGAAAAAGACACTTATCATAAGCTATCACTTATAGAGGGAATGTAAAAACCGCTACACCTGAACTGAATTACAAAACAGAACAGAGTCACACGTTTAGAAAACACACTATGGCTGCTTAACGGGAAAGGTGAGGTGGGGTGATGCATAAAACAAGGGTTTCAAATTCGCTCAGATACCGTTCCATACACCCAATATGTAATAGACAAGACCTACTCCTTGCTCAGTGAACTGGACTCAACACCCCCTATTCACCGCACAAGAATATATGTGACTAGTAAGAATCTTAAAACCTATGTATTGATATCTGTCTGGAAGTGAGTCAAGTGGGTGTAAAGCCGCATAAACACAGCCGTGAAAAGCAGCTAAACCCCATTATAAAATAAATTACTTTTAAAAACCCGTAAAACAAAGACAGTGAAAGAGAGAGAAATTCTTACAAAATTCGTTCAGAGGCTGTGATGCAACCTGGATTGACCATATCTAGACCCACAGCTGGATGAGACATAAGGGTGGACACTCTTGGGGCTTAGAGGTTGGGTGAGGTTGGGTGAGCAAACGCAGACCCTTTAAAGTAATACTGTGTGGTACCCATCCCATGGTTGCCAAATCTCCAGGTTCAAGGGCATCTTCCTACATCGAAAACATGCATGAGAAACCCAGAAGATGGTACACCGTGTGATTTTGAAAGGTTACTAAAACGCACCCCATTTCTCATCTCCTTGTGCTAGGGTTCGCCTTTCCAGCTACTTTACTAGCAATCTCCCTACTTGGAGAATCAGCACCTTTAAGCTCCTGTTCCCTACAGGTTGCAATTTGTCCTGAGGTTGAACGGGAAGAGGGGCAACCAATGAGAGACTAGATCTAGGTGTTGGGACAGGCCCAGGTCACTCTATTTTCCCATCAGGAAGAAGAATTAACCACAGGCTCAGCCTGCCGCCAGGAACCAGAATAGGGCCTGAGGCAATCCCGCGCTTTTGCGGCCAGCTCCCAAAAAAGCGAGTTGAAAAATGGAGCTCAGGGACACTGCAATTCACAAACCCGCAGAGTTATAAATGATAACTCTCATCCACAGATATATTGAGGGAAGGCAACGAAGAGGATTTGAAAGCAAGGCAGAATTGCAGGAAGCAGATTTCAGGAGGTAGATTCGAATCGCCTTTAAAGCACATGAAAAGCGGCAAAACGTCGACAATGATGCCCTTGGCCAAAAAGGGCGTATGCGTTTTTTCCTGAATATATTCAGGAAAAAACACATACGCCCTTTTTGGCCAACCAAGCAACCTGGAAAGGCAAATCAGCGCTACAAAGAAGTCTCGCTTCCCATCGGTCAAAAGGGCCATGCTGCAAAAAGTGTCAAAACCAGAAATGCAGTACAGGCCATGGAGAAATGGCAGCCTTGCTACGCTGATGGGCGGGATGTACATTGCCAAAAGCCACTCTGGAGAAGTGTACGGTGTGTCCTGAAACATCGAAAAAACAGAGCTTAGGGAGCATAGGGCACGTCCACTCATGGGCGTATAAATTGGGAAAATTAAAAATCAGCAAGACACAGGCACCCCAATGTTTAGGGCTGCTATGTTGACAAGAACCTCCACTTCATGACACCGTAAATATCCCAGGAAAGAGAAAAATGGATAAAGAAGTTGTGGTCCTTATGTACAAAGGAATATCCCTCAGACATGAAATCAATGTCATAAGGCTAGTAGAAGCAAGATGAGTGGATTTAGGTATGACGATTCTAAGTGAAATAAGTGACACAGAAAAAGACACTTATCATAAGCTATCACTTATAGAGGGAATGTAAAAACCGCTACACCTGAACTGAATTACAAAACAGAACAGAGTCACACGTTTAGAAAACACACTATGGCTGCTTAACGGGAAAGGTGAGGTGGGGTGATGCATAAAACAAGGGCTTCAAATTCGCTCAGATACCGTTCCATACACCCAATATGTAATAGACAAGACCTACTCCTTGCTCAGTGAACTGGACTCAACACCCCCTATTCACCGCACAAGAATATATCTGACTATTAAGAATCGTAAAACCTATGTATTGATATCTGTCTGGAAGTGAGTCAAGTGGGTGTAAAGCCGCATAAACACAGCCGTGAAAAGCAGCTAAACCCCATTTTAAAAATAAATTACTTTTAAAAACCCGTAAAACAAAGACAGTGAAAGAGAGAGAAATTCTTACAAAATTCGTTCAGGGGCTGTGATGCAACCTGGATTGACCATATCTAGACCCACACCTGGATGAGACATAAGGGTGGACACTCTTGGGGCTTAGAGGTTGGGTGAGTTTGGGTGAGCAAACTCAGACCCTTTAAAGTAATACTGCGTGGTACCCATCCCATGGGTCCCAAATCTCCAGGTTCAAGGGCATCTTCCTACATCGAAAACATGCATGAGAAACCCAGAAGATGGTACACCGTGTGATTTTGAAAGGTTTCTAAAACGCACCCCATTTCTCATCTCCTTGTGCTAGGGTTCGCCTTTCCAGCTACTTTACTAGCAATCTCCCTACTTGGAGAATCAGCACCTTTAAGCTCCTGTTCCCTACAGGTTGCAATTTGTCCTGAGGATGAACGGGAAGAGGGGCAACCAATGAGAGACTAGATCTAGGTGTTGGTAGAGGCACAGGTGACTCTATTTTCCCATCAGGAAGAAGAATTAACCACAGGCTCAGCCTGCCGCCAGGAACCAGAATAGGGCCTGAGGCAATCCCGCGCTTTTGCGGCCAGCTCCCAAAAAAGCGAGTTGAAAAATGGAGCTCAGGGACACTGCAATTCACAAACCCGCAGAGTTATAAATGATAACTCTCATCCACAGATATATTGAGGGAAGGCAACGAAGAGGATTTGAAAGCAAGGCAGAATTGCAGGAAACAGATTTCAGGAGGTAGATTCAAATCGCCTTTAAAGCACATGAAAAGCGGCAAAACGTCGACAATGATGCCCTTGGCCAAAAAGGGCGTATGCGTTTTTTCCTGAATATATTCAGGAAAAAACGCATACGCCCTTTTTGGCCAACCAAGCAACCTGGAAAGGCAAATCAGCGCTACAAAGAAGTCTCGCTTCCCACCGGTCAAAAGGGCCATGCTGCAAAAAGTGTCAAAACCAGAAATGCAGGACAAGCCATGGAGAAATGGCAGCCTTGCTACGCTGATGGGCGGGATGTAAATTGCCAACAGCCACTCTGGGGAAGTGTACGGTGTGTCCTGAAACATCGAAAAAACACAGCTTATGGAGCATAGGGCACGTTCACTCATGGGCGTAGAAATTGGGAAAACTAAAAATCAGCAAGACACAGGCACCCCAAAGTTTAGGGCTGCTCTGTTGACAAGAACCTCCACTTCATGACACCTTAAATATCCCAGGAAAGAGAAAAATGGATAAAGAAGTTGTGGTCCTTATGTACAATGGAATATCACTCAGACATGAAATCAATGTCATAAGGCTAGTAGAAGCAAGATGAGTGGATTTAGGTATGACGATTCTAAGTGAAATAAGTCACACAGAAAAAGACACTAATCATAAGCTATCACTTATAGAGGGAATGTAAAAACCGCTACACTTGAACTGAATTACAAAACAGAACAGAGTCACACGTTTAGAAAACACACTATAGCTGCTTAACGGGAAAGGTGAGGTGGGGTGATGCATAAAACAAGGGTTTCAAATTCGCTCAGATACCGTTCCATACACACAATATGTAATAGACAAGACCTACTCCTTGCTCAGTGAACTGGACTCAACACCCCCTATTCACCGCACAAGAATATATCTGACTAGTAAGAATCGTAAAACCTATGTATTGATATCTCTCTGGAAGTGAGCCAAGTGGGTGTAAAGCCGCATAAACACAGCCGTGAAAAGCAGCTAAACCCCATTATAAAAATAAATTACTTTTAAAAACCCGTAAAACAAGACAGTGAAAGAGAGAGAAATTCCTACAAAATTCGTTCAGGGGCTGTGATGCAACCTGGATGGACCATATCTAGACCCACACCTGGATGAGACATAAGGGTGGACACTCTTTGGGCTTAGAGGTTGGGTGAGGTTGGGTGAGCAAACACAGACCCTTTAAAGTAATAGTGTGTGGTACCCATCCCATGGGTCCCAAATCTCCAGGTTCAAGGGCATCTTCCTACATCGAAAACATGCATGAGAAACCCAGAAGATGGTACACCGTGTGATTTTGAAAGGTTTCTAAAACGCACCCCATTTCTCATCTCCTTGTGCTAGGGTTCGCCTTTCCAGCTACTTTACTAGCAATCTCCCTACTTGGAGAATCAGCACCTTTAAGCTCCTGTTCCCTACAGGTTGCAATTTGTCCTGAGGATGAACGGGAAGAGGGGCAACCAATGAGAGACTACATCTAGGTGTTGGGACATGCACAGGTCACTCTATTTCCCCATCAGGAAGAAGAATTAACCACAGGCTCAGCCTGCCGCCAGGAACCAGAATAGGGCCTGAGGCAATCCCGCGCTTTTGCGGCCAGCTCCCAAAAAAGCGAGTTGAAAAATGGAGCTCAGGGACACTGCAATTCACAAACCCGCAGAGTTATAAATGATAACTCTCATCCACAGATATATTGAGGGAAGGCAACGAAGAGGATTTGAAAGCAAGGCAGAATTGCAGGAAACAGGTTTCAGGAGGTAGATTCGAATCGCCTTTAAAGCACATGAAAAGCGGCAAAACGTCGACAATGATGCCCTTGGCCAAAAAGGGCATATGCGTTTTTTCCTGAATATATTCAGGAAAAAACGCATACGCCCTTTTTGGCCAACCAAGCAACCTGGAAAGGCAAATCAGCGCTACAAAGAAGTCTCGCTTCCCATCGGTCAAAAGGGCCATGCTGCAAAAAGTGTCAAAACCAGAAAAGCAGTACAGGCCATGGAGAAATGGCAGCCTTGCTACGCTGATGGGCGGGATGTAAATTGCCAAAAGCCACTCTGGAGAAGTGTACGGTGTGTCCTGAAACATCGAAAAAACACAGCTTAGGGAGCATAGGGCACGTCCACTCATGGGCGTATAAATTGGGAAAACTAAAAATCAGCAAGACACAGGCACCCCAATGTTTAGGGCTGCTATGTTGACAAGAACCTCCACTTCATGACACCTTAAATATCCCAGGAAAGAGAAAAATGGATAAAGAAGTTGTGGTCCTTATGTACAATGGAATATCACTCAGACATGAAATCAATGTCATAAGGCTAGTAGAAGCAAGATGAGTGGATTTAGGTATGACGATTCTAAGTGAAATAAGTGACACAGAAAAAGACACTTATCATAAGCTATCACTTATAGAGGGAATGTAAAAACCGCTACACCTGAACTGAATTACAAAACAGAACAGAGTCACACGTTTAGAAAACACACTATGGCTGCTTAACGGGAAAGGTGAGGTGGGGTGATGCATAAAACAAGGGCTTCAAATTCGCTCAGATACCGTTCCATACACCCAATATGTAATAGACAAGACCTACTCCTTGCTCAGTGAACTGGACTCAACACCCCCTATTCACCGCACAAGAATATATGTGACTAGAAAGAATCTTAAAACCTATGTATTGATATCTGTCTGGAAGTGAGTCAAGTGGGTGTAAAGCCGCATAAACACAGCCGTGAAAAGCAGCTAAACCCCATTATAAAATAAATTACTTTTAAAAACCCGTAAAACAAAGACAGTGAAAGAGAGAGAAATTCTTACAAAATTCGTTCAGAGGCTGTGATGCAACCTGGATTGACCATATCTAGACCCACAGCTGGATGAGACATAAGGGTGGACACTCTTGGGGCTGAGAGTTTTGGTGAGGTTGGGTGAGCAAACTCAGACCCTTTAAAGTAATATTGCGTGGTACCCATCCCATGGGTCCCAAATCTCCAGGTTCAAGGGCATCTTCCTACATCGAAAACATGCATGAGAAACCCAGAAGATGGTACACCGTGTGATTTTGAAAGGTTTCTAAAACGCACCCCATTTCTCATCTCCTTGTGCTAGGGTTCGCCTTTCCAGCTACTTTACTAGCAATCTCCCTACTTGGAGAATCAGCACCTTTAAGCTCCTGTTCCCTACAGGTTGCAATTTGTCCTGAGGTTGAACGGGAAGAGGGGCAACCAATGAGAGACTAGATCTAGGTGTTGGGACAGGCCTAGGTCACTCTATTTTCCCATCAGGAAGAAGAATTAACCACAGGCTCAGCCTGCCGCCAGGAACCAGAATAGGGCCTGAGGCAATCCCGTGCTTTTGCGGCCAGCTCCCAAAAAAGCGAGTTGAAAAATGGAGCTCAGGGACACTGCCATTCACAAACCCGCAGAGTTATAAATGATAACTCTCATCCACAGATATATTGAGGGAAGGCAACGAAGAGGATTTGAAAGCAAGGCAGAATTGCAGGAAACAGGTTTCAGGAGGTAGATTCGAATCGCCTTTAAAGCACATGAAAAGTGGGAAAACGTCGACAGTGATGCCCTTGGCCAAAAAGGGCGTATGCGTTTTTTCCTGAATATATTCAGGAAAAAACGCATACGCCCTTTTTGGCCAACCAAGCAACCTGGAAAGGCAAATCAGCGCTACAAAGATGTCTCGCTTCCCATCGGTCAAATGGGCCATGCTGCAAAAAGTGTCAAAACCAGAAATGCAGGACAGGCCATGGAGAAATGGCAGCCTTGCTACGCTGATGGGCGGGATGTAAATTGCCAACAGCCACTCTGGAGAAGTGTACGGTGTGTCCTGAAACATTGAAAAAACACAGCTTAGGGAGCATAGGGCACGTCCACTCATGGGCGTATAAATTGGGAAAACTAAAAATCAGCAAGACACAGGCACCCCAATGTTTAGGGCTGCTATGTTGACAAGAACCTCCACTTCATAACACCTTAAATATCCCAGGAAAGAGAAAAATGGATAAAGAAGTTGTGGTCCTTATGTACAAAGGAATATCCCTCAGACATGAAATCAATGTCATAAGGCTAGTAGAAGCAAGATGAGTGGATTTAGGTATGACGATTCTAAGTGAAATAAGTGAAACAGAAAAAGACACTTATCATAAGCTATCACTTATAGAGGGAATGTAAAAACCGCTACACCTGAACTGAATTACAAAACAGAACAGAGTCACACGTTTAGAAAACACACTATGGCTGCTTAACGGGAAAGGTGAGGTGGGGTGATGCATAAAACAAGGGTTTCAAATTCGCTCAGATACCGTTCCATACACCCAATATGTAATAGACAAGACCTACTCCTTGCTCAGTGAACTGGACTCAACACCCCCTATTCACCGCACAAGAATATATGTGACTAGTAAGAATCTTAAAACCTATGTATTGATATCTGTCTGGAAGTGAGTCAAGTGGGTGTAAAGCCGCATAAACACAGCCGTGAAAAGCAGCTAAACCCCATTATAAAATAAATTACTTTTAAAAACCCGTAAAACAAAGACAGTGAAAGAGAGAGAAATTCTTACAAAATTCGTTCAGAGGCTGTGATGCAACCTGGATTGACCATATCTAGACCCACAGCTGGATGAGACATAAGGGTGGACACTCTTGGGGCTTAGAGGTTGGGTGAGGTTGGGTGAGCAAACGCAGACCCTTTAAAGTAATACTGTGTGGTACCCATCCCATGGTTGCCAAATCTCCAGGTTCAAGGGCATCTTCCTACATCGAAAACATGCATGAGAAACCCAGAAGATGGTACACCGTGTGATTTTGAAAGGTTTCTAAAACGCACCCCATTTCTCATCTCCTTGTGCTAGGGTTCGCCTTTCCAGCTACTTTACTAGCAATCTCCCTACTTGGAGAATCAGCACCTTTAAGCTCCTGTTCCCTACAGGTTGCAATTTGTCCTGAGGTTGAACGGGAAGAGGGGCAACCAATGAGAGACTAGATCTAGGTGTTGGGACAGGCCCAGGTCACTCTATTTTCCCATCAGGAAGAAGAATTAACCACAGGCTCAGCCTGCCGCCAGGAACCAGAATAGGGCCTGAGACAATCCCGCGCTTTTGCGGCCAGCTCCCAAAAAAGCGAGTTGAAAAATGGAGCTCAGGGACACTGCAATTCACAAACCCGCAGAGTTATAAATGATAACTCTCATCCACAGATATATTGAGGGAAGGCAACGAAGAGGATTTGAAAGCAAGGCAGAATTGCAGGAAGCAGATTTCAGGAGGTAGATTCGAATCGCCTTTAAAGCACATGAAAAGCGGCAAAACGTCGACAATGATGCCCTTGGCCAAAAAGGGCGTATGCGTTTTTTCCTGAATATATTCAGGAAAAAACGCATACGCCCTTTTTGGCCAACCAAGCAACCTGGAAATGCAAATCAGCGCTACAAAGAAGTCTCGCTTCCCATCGGTCAAAAGGGCCATGCTGCAAAAAGTGTCAAAACCAGAAATGCAGTACAGGCCATGGAGAAATGGCAGCCTTGCTACGCTGATGGGCGGGATGTACATTGCCAAAAGCCACTCTGGAGAAGTGTACGGTGTGTCCTGAAACATCGAAAAAACACAGCTTAGGGAGCATAGGGCACGTCCACTCATGGGCGTATAAATTGGGAAAACTAAAAATCAGCAAGACACAGGCACCCCAATGTTTAGGGCTGCTATGTTGACAAGAACCTCCACTTCATGACACCGTAAATATCCCAGGAAAGAGAAAAATGGATAAAGAAGTTGTGGTCCTTATGTACAAAGGAATATCCCTCAGACATGAAATCAATGTCATAAGGCTAGTAGAAGCAAGATGAGTGGATTTAGGTATGACGATTCTAAGTGAAATAAGTGACACAGAAAAAGACACTTATCATAAGCTATCACTTATAGAGGGAATGTAAAAACCGCTACACCTGAACTGAATTACAAAACAGAACAGAGTCACACGTTTAGAAAACACACTATGGCTGCTTAACGGGAAAGGTGAGGTGGGGTGATGCATAAAACAAGGGTTTCAAATTCGCTCAGATACCGTTCCATACACCCAATATGTAATAGACAAGACCTACTCCTTGCTCAGTGAACTGGACTCAACACCCCCTATTCACCGCACAAGAATATATGTGACTAGTAAGAATCTTAAAACCTATGTATTGATATCTGTCTGGAAGTGAGTCAAGTGGGTGTAAAGCCGCATAAACACAGCCGTGAAAAGCAGCTAAACCCCATTATAAAATAAATTACTTTTAAAAACCCGTAAAACAAAGACAGTGAAAGAGAGAGAAATTCTTACAAAATTCGTTCAGAGGCTGTGATGCAACCTGGATTGACCATATCTAGACCCACAGCTGGATGAGACATAAGGGTGGACACTCTTGGGGCTTAGAGGTTGGGTGAGGTTGGGTGAGCAAACGCAGAACCTTTAAAGTAATACTGTGTGGTACCCATCCCATGGTTCCTAAATCTCCAGGTTCAAGGGCATCTTCCTACATCGAAAACATGCATGAGAAACCCAGAAGATGGTACACCGTGTGATTTTGAAAGGTTTCTAAAACGCACCCAATTTCTCATCTCCTTGTGCTCGGGTTCGCCTTTCGAGCTACTTTACTAGCAATCTCCCTACTTGGAGAATCAGCACCTTTAAGCTCCTGTTCCCTACAGGTTGCAATTTGTCCTGAGGATGAACGGGAAGAGGGGCAACCAATGAGAGACTAGATCTAGGTGTTGGGACAGGCCCAGGTCACTCTATTTTCCCATAAGGAAGAAGAATTAACCACAGGCTCAGCCTGCCGCCAGGAACCAGAATAGGGCCTGAGGCAATCCCGCGCTTTTGCGGCCAGCTCCCAAAAAAGCGAGTTGAAAAATGGAGCTCAGGGACACTGCAATTCACAAACCCGCAGAGTTATAAATGATAACTCTCATCCACAGATATATTGAGGGAAGGCAACGAAGAGGATTTGAAAGCAAGGCAGAATTGCAGGAAACAGATTTCAGGAGGTAGATTCGAATCGCCTTTAAAGCACATGAAAAGCGGCAAAACGTCGACAATGATGCCCTTGGCCAAAAAGGGCGTATGCGTTTTTTCCTGAATATATTCAGGAAAAAACGCATACGCCCTTTTTGGCCAACCAAGCAACCTGGAAAGGCAAATCAGCGCTACAAAGAGGTCTCGCTTCCCATCGGTCAAAAGGGCCATGCTGCAAAAAGTGTCAAAACCAGAAATGCAGGACAGGCCATGGAGAAATGGCAGCCTTGCTACGCTGATGGGCGGGATGTAAATTGCCAACAGCCACTCTGGAGAAGTGTACGGTGTGTCCTGAAACATCGAAAAAACACAGCTTAGGGAGCATAGGGCACGTCCACTCATGGGCGTATAAATTGGGAAAACTAAAAATCAGCAAGACACAGGCACCCCAAAGTTTAGGGCTGCTCTGTTGACAAGAACCACCACTTCATGACACCTTAAATATCCCAGGAAAGAGAAAAATGGATAAAGAAGTTGTGGTCTTTAGGTACAATGGAATGTCACTCACACATGAAATCAATGTCATAAGGCTAGTAGAAGCAAGATGAGTGGATTAAGGTACGACGATTCTAAGTGAAATAAGTCACACAGAAAAAGACACTTATCATAAGCTATCACTTATAGAGGGAATGTAAAAACCGCTACACTTGAACTGAATTACAAAACAGAACAGAGTCACACGTTTAGAAAACACACTATGGCTGCTTAACGGGAAAGGTGAGGTGGGGTGATTCATAAAACAAGGGTTTCAAATTCGCTCAGATACCGTTCCATACACCCAATATGTAATAGACAAGACCTACTCCTTGCTCAGTGAACTGGACTCAACACCCCCTATTCACCGCACAAGAATATATGTGACTAGTAAGAATCTTAAAACCTATGTATTGATATCTGTCTGGAAGTGAGTCAAGTGAGTGTAAAGCCGCATAAACACAGCCGTGAAAAGCAGCTAAACCCCATTATAAAAATGAATTACTTTTAAAAACCCGTAAAACAAAGACAGTGAAAGAGAGACATTCTTACAAAATTCGTTCTGAGGCTGTGATGCAACCTGGATTGACCATATCTAGACCCACAGCTGGATGAGACATAAGGGTGGACACTCTTGGGGCTGAGAGTTTTGGTGAGGTTGGGTGAGCAAACTCAGACCCTTTAAAGTAATATTGCGTGGTACCCATCCCATGGGTCACAAATCTCCAGGTTCAAGGGCATCTTCCTACATCGAAAACATGCATGAGAAACCCAGAAGATGGTACACCGTGTGATTTTGAAAGGTTTCTAAAACGCACCCCATTTCTCATCTCCTTGTGCTAGGGTTCGTCTTTCCAGCTACTTTACTAGCAATCTCCCTACTTGGAGAATCAGCACCTTTAAGCTCCTGTTCCCTACAGGTTGCAATTTGTCCTGAGGTTGAACGGGAAGAGGGGCAACCAATGAGAGACTAGATCTAGGTGTTGGGACAGGCCTAGGTCACTCTATTTTCCCATCAGGAAGAAGAATTAACCACAGGCTCAGCCTGCCGCCAGGAACCAGAATAGGGCCTGAGGCAATCCCGCTCTTTTGCGGCCAGCTCCCAAAAAAGCGAGTTGAAAAATGGAGCTCAGGGACACTGCAATTCACAAACCCGCAGAGTGATAAATGATAACTCTCATCCACAGATATATTGAGGGAAGGCAACGAAGAGGATTTGAAAGCAAGGCAGAATTGCAGGAAACAGGTTTCAGGAGGTAGATTCGAATCGCCTTTAAAGCACATGAAAAGTGGGAAAACGTCGACAGTGATGCCCTTGGCCAAAAAGGGCGTATGCGTTTTTTCCTGAATATATTCAGGAAAAAACGCATACGCCCTTTTTGGCCAACCAAGCAACCTGGAAAGGCAAATCAGCGCTACAAAGAAGTCTCGCTTCCCATCGGTCAAATGGGCCATGCTGCAAAAAGTGTCAAAACCAGAAATGCAGGACAGGCCATGATGAAATGGCAGCCTTGCTACGCTGATGGGCGGGATGTAAATTGCCAACAGCCACTCTGGAGAAGTGTACGGTGTGTCCTGAAACATCGAAAAAACACAGCTTAGGGAGCATAGGGCACGTCCACTCATGGGCGTATAAATTGGGAAAACTAAAAATCAGCAAGACACAGGCACCCCAATGTTTAGGGCTGCTATGTTGACAAGAACCTCCACTTCATGACACCTTAAATATCCCAGGAAAGAGAAAAATGGATAAAGAAGTTGTGGTCCTTATGTACAAAGGAATATCCCTCAGACATGAAATCAATGTCATAAGGCTAGTAGAAGCAAGATGAGTGGATTTAGGTATGACGATTCTAAGTGAAATAAGTCACACAGAAAAAGACACTTATCATAAGCTATCACTTATAGAGGGAATGTAAAAACCGCTACACTTGAACTGAATTACAAAACAGAACAGAGTCACACGTTTAGAAAACACACTATGGCTGCTTAACGGGAAAGGTGAGGTGGGGTGATGCATAAAACAAGGGTTTCAAATTCGCTCAGATACTGTTCCATACACCCAATATGTAATAGACAAGACCTACTCCTTGCTCAGTGAACTGGACTCAACACCCCCTATTCACCGCACAAGAATATATCTGACTAGTAAGAATCGTAAAACCTATGTATTGATATCTGTCTGGAAGTGAGTCAAGTGGGTGTAAAGCCGCATAAACACAGCCGTGAAAAGCAGCTAAACCCCATTATAAAAATAAATTACTTTTAAAAACCCGTAAATCAAAGACAGTGAAAGAGAGAGAAATTCTTACAAAATTCGTTCAGGGGCTGTTATGCAACCTGGATTGACCATATCTAGACCCACACCTGGATGAGACATAAGGGTGGACACTCTTGGGGCTGAGAGTTTGGGTGAGGTTGGGTGAGCAAACTCAGAACCTTTAAAGTAATACTGCGTGGTACCCATCCCATGGGTCCCAAATCTCCAGGTTCAAGGGCATCTTCCTACATCGAAAACATGCATGAGAAACCCAGAAGATGGTACACCGTGTGATTTTGAAAGGTTTCTAAAACGCACCCCATTTCTCATCTCCTTGTGCTAGGGTTCGCCATTCCAGCTACTTTACTAGCAATCTCCCTACTTGGAGAATCAGCACCTTTAAGCTCCTGTTCCCTACAGGTTGCAATTTGTCCTGAGGTTGAACGGGAAGAGGGGCAACCAATGAGAGACTAGATCTAGGTGTTGGGACAGGCCCAGGTCACTCTATTTTCCCATCAGGAAGAAGAATTAACCACAGGCTCAGCCTGCTGCCAGGAACCAGAATAGGGCCTGAGGCAATCCCGCGCTTTTGCGGCCAGCTCCCAAAAAAGCGAGTTGAAAAATGGAGCTCAGGGACACTGCAATTCACAAACCCGCAGAGTTATAAATGATAACTCTCATGCACAGATATATTGAGGGAAGGCAACGAAGAGGATTTGAAAGCAAGGCAGAATTGCAGGAAGCAGATTTCAGGAGGTAGATTCGAATCGCTTTTAAAGCACATGAAAAGCGGCAAAACGTCGACAATGATGCCCTTGGCCAAAAAGGGCGTATGCGTTTTTTCCTGAATATATTCAGGAAAAAACGCATACGCCCTTTTTGGCCAACCAAGCAACCTGGAAAGGCAAATCAGCGCTACAAAGAAGTCTCGCTTCCCATCGGTCAAAAGGGCCATGCTGCAAAAAGTGTCAAAACCAGAAATGCAGTACAGGCCATGGAGAAATGGCAGCCTTGCTACGCTGATGGGCGGGATGTAAATTGCCAACAGCCACTCTGGAGAAGTGTACGGTGTGTCCTGAAACATCGAAAAAACACAGCTTAGGGAGCATAGGGCACGTCCACTCATGGGCGTATAAATTGGGAAAACTAAAAATCAGCAAGACACAGGCACCCCAATGTTTAGGGCTGCTATGTTGACAAGAACCTCCACTTCATGACACCGTAAATATCCCAGGAAAGAGAAAAATGGATAAAGAAGTTGTGGTCCTTATGTACAAAGGAATATCACTCAGACATGAAATCAATGTCATAAGGCTAGTAGAAGCAAGAGGAGTGGATTTAGGTATGACGATTCTAAGTGAAATAAGTCACACAGAAAAAGACACTTATCATAAGCTATCACTTATAGAGGGAATGTAAAAACCGCTACACTTGAACTGAATTACAAAACAGAACAGAGTCACACGTTTAGAAAACACACTATGGCTGCTTAACGGGAAAGGTGAGGTGGGGTGATGCATAAAACAAGGGTTTCAAATTCGCTCAGATACCGTTCCATACACCCAATATGTAATAGACAAGACCTACTCCTTGCTCAGTGAACTGGACTCAACACCCCCTATTCACCGCACAAGAATATATCTGACTAGTAAGAATCGTAAAACCTATGTATTGATATCTGTCTGGAAGTGAGTCAAGTGGGTGTAAAGCCGCATAAACACAGCCGTGAAAAGCAGCTAAACCCCATTATAAAAATAAATTACTTTTAAAAACCCGTAAAACAAAGACAGTGAAAGAGAGAGAAATTCTTACAAAATTCGTTCAGGGGCTGTGATGCAACCTGGATTGACCATATCTAGACCCACACCTGGATGAGACATAAGGGTGGACACTCTTGGGGCTGAGAGGTTGGGTGAGGTTGGGTGAGCAAACTCAGACCCTTTAAAGTAATACTGCGTGGTACCCATCCCATGCGTCCCAAATCTCCAGGTTCAAGGGCATCTTCCTACATCGAAAACATGCATGAGAAACCCAGAAGATGGTACACCATGTGATTTTGAAAGGTTTCTAAAACGCACACCATTTCTCATCTCCTTGTGCTAGGGTTCGCCTTTTCAGCTACTTTACTAGCAATCTCCCTACTTGCAGAATCAGCACCTTTAAGCTCCTGTTCCCTACAGGTTGCAATTTGTCCTGAGGATGAACGGGAAGAGGGGCCACCAATGAGAGACTAGATCTAGGTGTTGGTAGAGGCACAGGTCACTCTATTTTCCCATCAGGAAGAAGAATTAAAAACAGGCTCAGCCTGCCGCCAGGAACCAGAATAAGGCCTGAGACAATCTCGCGCTTTTGTGGCCAGCTCCCAAAAAAGCGAGTTGAAAAATGGAGCTCAGGGACACTGCAATTCACAAACCCGCAGAGTTATAAATGATAACTCTCATCCACAGATATATTGAGGGAAGGCAACGAAGAGGATTTGAAAGCAAGGCAGAATTGTAGGAAGCAGATTTCAGGAGGTAGATTCGAATCGCCTTTTAAGCACATGAAAAGCGGCAAAACGTCGACAATGATGCCCTTGGCCAAAAAGGGCGTATGCGTTTTTTCCTGAATATATTCAGGAAAAAACGCATACGCCCTTTTTGGCCAACCAAGCAACCTGGAAAGGCAAATCAGCGCTACAAAGAATTCTCGCTTCCCATCGGTCAAAAGGGCCATGCTGCCAAAAGTGTCAAAACCAGAAATGCAGTACAGGCCATGGAGAAATGGCAGCCTTGCTACGCTGATGGGCGGGATGTAAATAGCCAAAAGCCACTCTGGAGAAGTGTACGGTGTGTCCTGAAACATCGAAAAAACACAGCTTAGGGATCATAGGGCACGTCCACTCATGGGCGTATAAATTGGGAAAACTAAAAATCAGCAAGACACAGGCACCCCAATGTTTAGGGCTGCTATGTTGACAAGAACCTCCACTTCATGACACCTTAAATATCCCAGGAAAGAGAAAAATGGATAAAGAAGTTGTGGTCCTTATGTACAAAGGAATATCACTCAGACATGAAATCAATGTCATAAGGCTAGTAGAAGCAAGATGAGTGGATTTAGGTATGACGATTCTAAGTGAAATAAGTGACACAGAAAAAGACACTTATCATAAGCTATCACTTATAGAGGGAATGTAAAAACCGCTACACCTGAACTGAATTACAAAACAGAACAGAGTCACACGTTTAGAAAACACACTATGGCTGCTTAACGGGAAAGGTGAGGTGGGGTGATGCATAAAACAAGGGTTTCAAATTCGCTCAGATACCGTTCCATACACCCAATATGTAATAGACAAGACCTACTCCTTGCTCAGTGAACTGGACTCAACACCCCCTATTCACCGCACAAGAATATATGTGACTAGTAAGAATCTTAAAACCTATGTATTGATATCTGTCTGGAAGTGAGTCAAGTGGGTGTAAAGCCGCATAAACACAGCCGTGAAAAGCAGCTAAACCCCATTATAAAAATAAATTACTTTTAAAAACCCGTAAAACAAAGACAGTGAAAGAGAGAGAAATTCTTACAAAATTCGTTCAGAGGCTGTGATGCAACCTGGATTGACCATATCTAGACCCACAGCTGGATGAGACATAAGGGTGGACACTCTTGGGGCTTAGAGGTTGGGTGAGGTTGGGTGAGCAAACGCAGACCCTTTAAAGTAATACTGTGTGGTACCCATCCCATGGGTCCCAAATCTCCAGGTTCAAGGGCATCTTCCTACATCGAAAACATGCATGAGAAACCCAGAAGATGGTACACCGTGTGATTTTGAAAGGTTTCTAAAACGCACCCAATTTCTCATCTCCTTGTGCTCGGGTTCGCCTTTCCAGCTACTTTACTAGCAATCTCCCTACTTGGAGAATCAGCACCTTTAAGCTCCTGTTTCCTACAGGTTGCAATTTGTCCTGAGGTTGAACGGGAAGAGGGGCAACCAATGAGAGACTAGATCTAGGTGTTGGGACAGGCCCAGGTCACTCTATTTTCCCATCAGGAAGAAGAATTAACCACAGGCTCAGCCTGCCGCCAGGAACCAGAATAGGGCCTGAGGCAATCCCGCGCTTTTGCGGCCAGCTCCCAAAAAAGCGAGTTGAAAAATGGAGCTCAGGGACACTGCAATTCACAAACCCGCAGAGTTATAAATGATAACTCTCATCCACAGATATATTGAGGGAAGGCAACGAAGAGGATTTGAAAGCAAGGCAGAATTGCAGGAAACAGATTTCAGGAGGTAGATTCGAATCGCCTTTAAAGCACATGAAAAGTGGCAAAACATCGAAAATGATGCCCTTGGCCAAAAAGGGCGTATGCGTTTTTTCCTGAATATATTCAGGAAAAAACGCATACGCCCTTTTTGGCCAACCAAGCAACCTGGAAAGGCAAATCAGCGCTACAAAGAGGTCTCGCTTCCCATCGGTCAAAAGGGCCATGCTACAAAAAGTGTCAAAACCAGAAATGCAGGACAGGCCATGGAGAAATGGCAGCCTTGCTATGCTGATGGGCGGGATGTAAATTGCCAACAGCCACTCTGGAGAAGTGTACGGTGTGTCCTGAAACATCGAAAAAACACAGCTTAGGGAGCACAGGGCACGTCCACTCATGGGCGTATAAATTGGGAAAACTAAAAATCAGCAAGACACAGGCACCCCAATGTTTAGGGCTGCTATGTTGACAAGAACCTCCACTTCATGACACCTTAAATATCCCAGGAAAGAGAAAAATGGATAAAGAAGTTGTGGTCCTTATGTACAAAGGAATATCACTCAGACATGAAATCAATGTCATAAGGCTAGTAGAAGCAAGATGAGTGGATTTAGGTATGACGATTCTAAGTGAAATAAGTCACACAGAAAAAGACACTTATCATAAGCTATCACTTATAGAGGGAATGTAAAAACCGCTACACTTGAACTGAATTACAAAACAGAACAGAGTCACACGTTTAGAAAACACACTATGGCTGCTTAACGGGAAAGGTGAGGTGGGGTGATGCATAAAACAAGGGTTTCAAATTCGCTCAGATACTGTTCCATACACCCAATATGTAATAGACAAGACCTACTCCTTGCTCAGTGAACTGGACTCAACACCCCCTATTCACCGCACAAGAATATATCTGACTAGTAAGAATCGTAAAACCTATGTATTGATATCTGTCTGGAAGTGAGTCAAGTGGGTGTAAAGCCGCATAAACACAGCCGTGAAAAGCAGCTAAACCCCATTATAAAAATAAATTACTTTTAAAAACCCGTAAATCAAAGACAGTGAAAGAGAGAGAAATTCTTACAAAATTCGTTCAGGGGCTGTTATGCAACCTGGATTGACCATATCTAGACCCACACCTGGATGAGACATAAGGGTGGACACTCTTGGGGCTGAGAGTTTGGGTGAGGTTGGGTGAGCAAACTCAGACCCTTTAAAGTAATACTGCGTGGTACCCATCCCATGGGTCCCAAATCTCCAGGTTCAAGGGCATCTTCCTACATCGAAAACATGCATGAGAAACCCAGAAGATGGTACACCGTGTGATTTTGAAAGGTTCTAAAACGCACCCCATTTCTCATCTCCTTGTGCTCGGGTTCGCCTTTCCAGCTACTTTACTAGCAATCTCCCTACTTGGAGAATCAGCACCTTTAAGCTCCTGTTCCCTACAGGTTGCAATTTGTCCTGAGGATGAACGGGAAGAGGGGCAACCAATGAGAGACTAGATCTAGGTGTTGGTAGAGGCACAGGTCACTCTATTTTCCCATCAGGAAGAAGAATTAACCACAGGCTCAGCCTGCCGCCAGGAACCAGAATAGGGCCTGAGGCAATCTCGCGCTTTTGTGGCCAGCTCCCAAAAAAGCGAGTTGAAAAATGGAGCTCAGGGACACTGCAATTCACAAACCCGCAGAGTTATAAATGATAACTCTCATCCACAGATATATTGAGGGAAGGCAACGAAGAGGATTTGAAAGCAAGGCAGAATTGCAGGAAGCAGATTTCAGGAGGTAGATTCGAATCGCCTTTAAAGCACATGAAAAGCGGCAAAACGTCGACAATGATGCCCTTGGCCAAAAAGGGCGTATGCGTTTTTTCCTGAATATATTCAGGAAAAAACGCATACGCCCTTTTTGGCCAACCAAGCAACCAGGAAAGGCAAATCAGCGCTACAAAGAAGTCTCGCTTCCCATCGGTCAAAAGGGCCATGCTGCAAAAAGTGTCAAAACCAGAAATGCAGTACAGGCCATGGAGAAATGGCAGCCTTGCTACGCTGATGGGCGGGATGTAAATTGCCAAAAGCCACTCTGGAGAAGTGTACGGTGTGTCCTGAAACATCGAAAAAACACAGCTTAGGGAGCATAGGGCACGTCCACTCATGGGCGTATAAATTGGGAAAACTAAAAATCAGCAAGACACAGGCACCCCAAAGTTTAGGGCTGCTATGTTGACAAGAACCTCCACTTCATGACACCTTAAATATCCCAGGAAAGAGAAAAATGGATAAAGAAGTTGTGGTCCTTATGTACACAGGAATATCCCTCAGACATGAAATCAATGTCATAAGGCTAGTAGAAGCAAGATGAGTGGATTTAGGTATGACGATTCTAAGTGAAATAAGTGACACAGAAAAAGACACTTATCATAAGCTATCACTTATAGAGGGAATGTAAAAACCGCTACACTTGAACTGAATTACAAAACAGAACAGAGTCACACGTTTAGAAAACACACTATGGCTGCTTAACGGGAAAGGTGAGGTGGGGTGATGCATAAAACAAGGGTTTCAAATTCGCTCAGATACTGTTCCATACACCCAATATGTAATAGACAAGACCTACTCCTTTCTCAGTGAACTGGACTCAACACCCCCTATTCACCGCACAAGAATATATGTGACTAGTAAGAATCTTAAAACCTATGTATTGATATCTGTCAGGAAGTGAGTCAAGTGGGTGTAAAGCCGCATAAACACAGCCGTGAAAAGCAGCTAAACCCCATTATAAAAATAAATTACTTTTAAAAACCCGTAAAACAAAGACAGTGAAAGAGAGAGAAATTCTTACAAAATTGGTTCACAGGCTGTGATGCAACCTGGATTGACCATATCTAGACCCACAACTGGATGAGACATAAGGGTGGACAATCTTGGGGCTGAGAGGTTGGGTGAGGTTGGGTGAGCAAACTCAGACCCTTTAAAGTAGTACTGCGTGGTACCCATCCCATGGGTCCCAAATCTCCAGGTTCAAGGGCATCTTCCTACATCGAAAACATGCATGAGAAACCCAGAAGATGGTACACCGTGTGATTTTGAAAGGTTTCTAAAACGCACCCAATTTCTCATCTCCTTGTGCTAGGGTTCGCCTTTCCAGCTACTTTACTAGCAATCTCCCTACTTGGAGAATCAGCACCTTTAAGCTCCTCTTCCCTACAGGTTGCAATTTGTCCTGAGGTTGAACGGGAAGAGGGGCAACCAATGAGAGACTAGATCTAGGTGTTGGGACAGGCCCAGGTCACTCTATTTTCCCATCAGGAAGAAGAATTAACCACAGGCTCAGCCTGCTGCCAGGAACCAGAATAGGGCCTGAGGCAATCCCGCGCTTTTGCGGCCAGCTCCCAAAAAAGCGAGTTGAAAAATGGAGCTCAGGGACACTGCAATTCACAAACCCGCAGTTATAAATGATAACTCTCATCCACAGATATATTGAGGGAAGGCAACGAAGAGGATTTGAAAGCAAGGCAGAATTGCAGGAAACAGGTTTCAGGAGGTAGATTCGAATCGCCTTTAAAGCACATGAAAAGTGGCAAAACGTCGACAGTGATGCCCTTGGCCAAAAAGGGCGTATGCGTTTTTTCCTGAATATATTCAGGAAAAAACGCATACGCCCTTTTTGGCCAACCAAGCAACCTGGAAAGGCAAATCAGCGCTACAAAGCAGTCTCGCTTCCCATCCGTCAAAAGGGCCATGCTGCAAAAAGTGTCAAAACCAGAAATGCAGGACAGGCCTTGGAGAAATGGCAGCCTTGCTACGCTGATGGGCGGGATGTAAATTGCCAACAGCCACTCTGGAGAAGTGTACGGTGTGTCCTGAAACATCGAAAAAACACAGCTTAGGGAGCATAGGGCACGTCCACTCATGGGCGTATAAATTGGGAAAACTAAAAATCAGCAAGACACAGGCACCCCAATGTTTAGGGCTGCTATGTTGACAAGAACCTCCACTTCATGACACCTTAAATATCCCAGGAAAGAGAAAAATGGATAAAGAAGTTGTGGTCCTTATGTACAAAGGAATATCCCTCAGACATGAAATCAATGTCATAAGGCTAGTAGAAGCAAGATGAGTGGATTTAGGTATGACGATTCTAAGTGAAATAAGTGACACAGAAAAAGACACTTATCATAAGCTATCACTTATAGAGGGAATGTAAAAACCGCTACACTTGAACTGAATTACAAAACAGAACAGAGTCACACGTTTAGAAAACACACTATGGCTGCTTAACGGGAAAGGTGAGGTGGGGTGATGCATAAAACAAGGGTTTCAAATTCGCTCAGATACTGTTCCATACACCCAATATGTAATAGACAAGACCTACTCCTTGCTCAGTGAACTGGACTCAACACCCCCTATTCACCGCACAAGAATATATCTGACTAGTAAGAATCGTAAAAACTATGTATTGATATCTCTCTGGAAGTGAGCCAAGTGGGTGTAAAGCCGCATAAACACAGCCGTGAAAAACAGCTAAACACCATTATAAAAATAAATTACTTTTAAAACCCCGTAAAACAAAGACAGTGAAAGAGAGAGAAATTCTTACAAAATTCGTTCAGGGGCTGTGATGCAACCTGGATTGACCATATCTAGACCCACACCTGGATGAGACATAAGGGTGGACACTCTTGGGGCTGAGAGGTTGGGTGAGGTTGGGTGAGCAAACTCAGACCCTTTAAAGTAATACTGCGTGGTACCCATCCCATGGGTCCCAAATCTCCAGGTTCAAGGGCATCTTCCTACATCGAAAACATGCATGAGAAACCCAGAAGATGGTACACCGTGTGATTTTGAAAGGTTTCTAAAACGCACCCCATTTCTCATCTCCTTGTGCTAGGGTTCGCCTTTCCAGCTACTTTACTAGCAATCTCCCTACGTGGAGAATCAGCACCTTTAAGCTCCTGTTCCCTACAGGTTGCAATTTGTCCTGAGGATGAACGGGAAGAGGGGCAACCAATGAGAGACTAGATCTAGGTGTTGGGACAGGCACAGGTCACTCTATTTTCCCATCAGGAAGAAGAATTAACCACAGGCTCAGCCTGCCGCCAGGAACCAGAATAGGGCCTGAGGCAATCTCGCGCATTTGTGGTCAGCTCCCAAAAAAGCGAGTTGAAAAATGGAGCTCAGGGACACTGCAATTCACAAACCCGCAGAGTTATAAATGATGACTCTCATCCACAGATATATTGAGGGAAGGCAACGAAGAGGATTTGAAAGCAAGGCAGAATTGCAGGAAGCAGATTTCAGGAGGTAGATTCGAATCGCCTTTAAAGCACATGAAAAGCGGCAAAACGTGGACAATGATGCCCTTGGCCAAAAAGGGCGTATGTGTTTTTTCCTGAATATATTCAGGAAAAAACGCATACGCCCTTTTTGGCCAACCAAGCAACCTGGAAAGGCAAATCAGCGCTACAAAGAAGGCTCGCTTCCCATCGGTCAAAAGGGCCATGCTGCAAAAAGTGTCAAAACCAGAAATGCAGTACAGGCCATGGAGAAATGGCAGCCTTGCTACGCTGATGGGCGGGATGTAAATTGCCAAAAGCCACTCTGGAGAAGTGTACGGTGTGTCCTGAAACATCGAAAAAACACAGCTTAGGGAGCATAGGGCACGTCCACTCATGGGCGTATAAATTGGGAAAACTAAAAATCAGCAAGACACAGGCACCCCAATGTTTAGGGCTGCTATGTTGACAAGAACCTCCACTTCATGACACCTTAAATATCCCAGGAAAGAGAAAAATGGATAAAGAAGTTGTGGTCTTTATACAAAGGAATATCCCTCAGACATGAAATCAATGTCATAAGTATAGTAGAAGCAAGATGAGTGGATTTAGGTATGACGATTCTAAGTGAAATAAGTGACACAGAAAAAGACACTTATCATAAGCTATCACTTATAGAGGGAACGTAAAAACCGCTACACTTGAACTGAATTACAAAACAGAACAGAGTCACACGTTTAGAAAACACACTATGGCTGCTTAACGGGAAAGGTGAGGTGGGGTGATGCATAAAACAAGGGTTTCAAATTCGCTCAGATACTGTTCCATACACCCAATATGTAATAGACAAGACCTACTCCTTGCTCAGTGAACTGGACTCAACACCCCCTATTCACCGCACAAGAATATATGTGACTAGTAAGAATCTTAAAACCTATGTATTGATATCTGTCTGGAAGTGAGTCAAGTGGGTGTAAAGCCGCATAAACACAGCCGTGAAAAGCAGCTAAACCCCATTATAAAATAAATTACTTTTAAAAACCCGTAAAACAAAGACAGTGAAAGAGAGAGAAATTCTTACAAAATTCGTTCAGAGGCTGTGATGCAACCTGGATTGACCATATCTAGACCCACAGCTGGATGAGACATAAGGGTGGACACTCTTGGGGCTTAGAGGTTGGGTGAGGTTGGGTGAGCAAACGCAGACCCTTTAAAGTAATACTGTGTGGTACCCATCCCATGGTTGCCAAATCTCCAGGTTCAAGGGCATCTTCCTACATCGAAAACATGCATGAGAAACCCAGAAGATGGTACACCGTGTGATTTTGAAAGGTTTCTAAAACGCACCCCATTTCTCATCTCCTTGTGCTAGGGTTCGCCTTTCCAGCTACTTTACTAGCAATCTCCCTACTTGGAGAATCAGCACCTTTAAGCTCCTGTTCCCTACAGGTTTCAATTTGTCCTGAGGTTGAACGGGAAGAGGGGCAACCAATGAGAGACTAGATCTAGGTGTTGGGACAGGCCCAGGTCACTCTATTTTCCCATCAGGAAGAAGAATTAACCACAGGCTCAGCCTGCCGCCAGGAACCAGAATAGGGCCTGAGACAATCCCGCGCTTTTGCGGCCAGCTCCCAAAAAAGCGAGTTGAAAAATGGAGCTCAGGGACACTGCAATTCACAAACCCGCAGAGTTATAAATGATAACTCTCATCCACAGATATATTGAGGGAAGGCAACGAAGAGGATTTGAAAGCAAGGCAGAATTGCAGGAAGCAGATTTCAGGAGGTAGATTCGAATCGCCTTTAAAGCACATGAAAAGCGGCAAAACGTCGACAATGATGCCCTTGGCCAAAAAGGGCGTATGCGTTTTTTCCTGAATATATTCAGGAAAAAACGCATACGCCCTTTTTGGCCAACCAAGCAACCTGGAAATGCAAATCAGCGCTACAAAGAAGTCTCGCTTCCCATCGGTCAAAAGGGCCATGCTGCAAAAAGTGTCAAAACCAGAAATGCAGTACAGGCCATGGAGAAATGGCAGCCTTGCTACGCTGATGGGCGGGATGTACATTGCCAAAAGCCACTCTGGAGAAGTGTACGGTGTGTCCTGAAACATCGAAAAAACACAGCTTAGGGAGCATAGGGCACGTCCACTCATGGGCGTATAAATTGGGAAAACTAAAAATCAGCAAGACACAGGCACCCCAATGTTTAGGGCTGCTATGTTGACAAGAACCTCCACTTCATGACACCGTAAATATCCCAGAAAAGAGAAAAATGGATAAAGAAGTTGTGGTCCTTATGTACAAAGGAATATCCCTCAGACATGAAATCAATGTCATAAGGCTAGTAGAAGCAAGATGAGTGGATTTAGGTATGACGATTCTAAGTGAAATAAGTGACACAGAAAAAGACACTTATCATAAGCTATCACTTATAGAGGGAATGTAAAAACCGCTACACCTGAACTGAATTACAAAACAGAACAGAGTCACACGTTTAGAAAACACACTATGGCTGCTTAACGGGAAAGGTGAGGTGGGGTGATGCATAAAACAAGGGTTTCAAATTCGCTCAGATACCGTTCCATACACCCAATATGTAATAGACAAGACCTACTCCTTGCTCAGTGAACTGGACTCAACACCCCCTATTCACCGCACAAGAATATATGTGACTAGTAAGAATCTTAAAACCTATGTATTGATATCTGTCTGGAAGTGAGTCAAGTGGGTGTAAAGCCGCATAAACACAGCCGTGAAAAGCAGCTAAACCCCATTATAAAATAAATTACTTTTAAAAACCCGTAAAACAAAGACAGTGAAAGAGAGAGAAATTCTTACAAAATTCGTTCAGAGGCTGTGATGCAACCTGGATTGACCATATCTAGACCCACAGCTGGATGAGACATAAGGGTGGACACTCTTGGGGCTTAGAGGTTGGGTGAGGTTGGGTGAGCAAACGCAGAACCTTTAAAGTAATACTGTGTGGTACCCATCCCATGGTTCCTAAATCTCCAGGTTCAAGGGCATCTTCCTACATCGAAAACATGCATGAGAAACCCAGAAGATGGTACACCGTGTGATTTTGAAAGGTTTCTAAAACGCACCCAATTTCTCATCTCCTTGTGCTCGGGTTCGCCTTTCGAGCTACTTTACTAGCAATCTCCCTACTTGGAGAATCAGCACCTTTAAGCTCCTGTTCCCTACAGGTTGCAATTTGTCCTGAGGATGAACGGGAAGAGGGGCAACCAATGAGAGACTAGATCTAGGTGTTGGGACAGGCCCAGGTCACTCTATTTTCCCATAAGGAAGAAGAATTAACCACAGGCTCAGCCTGCCGCCAGGAACCAGAATAGGGCCTGAGGCAATCCCGCGCTTTTGCGGCCAGCTCCCAAAAAAGCGAGTTGAAAAATGGAGCTCAGGGACACTGCAATTCACAAACCCGCAGAGTTATAAATGATAACTCTCATCCACAGATATATTGAGGGAAGGCAACGAAGAGGATTTGAAAGCAAGGCAGAATTGCAGGAAACAGATTTCAGGAGGTAGATTCGAATCGCCATTAAAGCACATGAAAAGCGGCAAAACGTGGACAATGATGCCCTTGGCCAAAAAGGGCGTATGTGTTTTTTCCTGAATATATTCAGGAAAAAACGCATACGCCCTTTTTGGCCAACCAAGCAACCTGGAAAGGCAAATCAGCGCTACAAAGAAGGCTCGCTTCCCATCGGTCAAAAGGGCCATGCTGCAAAAAGTGTCAAAACCAGAAATGCAGTACAGGCCATGGAGAAATGGCAGCCTTGCTACGCTGATGGGCGGGATGTAAATTGCCAAAAGCCACTCTGGAGAAGTGTACGGTGTGTCCTGAAACATCGAAAAAACACAGCTTAGGGAGCATAGGGCACGTCCACTCATGGGCGTATAAATTGGGAAAACTAAAAATCAGCAAGACACAGGCACCCCAATGTTTAGGGCTGCTATGTTGACAAGAACCTCCACTTCATGACACCTTAAATATCCCAGGAAAGAGAAAAATGGATAAAGAAGTTGTGGTCCTTTATACAAAGGAATATCCCTCAGACATGAAATCAATGTCATAAGTATAGTAGAAGCAAGATGAGTGGATTTAGGTATGACGATTCTAAGTGAAATAAGTGACACAGAAAAAGACACTTATCATAAGCTATCACTTATAGAGGGAACGTAAAAACCGCTACACTTGAACTGAATTACAAAACAGAACAGAGTCACACGTTTAGAAAACACACTATGGCTGCTTAACGGGAAAGGTGAGGTGGGGTGATGCATAAAACAAGGGTTTCAAATTCGCTCAGATACTGTTCCATACACCCAATATGTAATAGACAAGACCTACTCCTTGCTCAGTGAACTGGACTCAACACCCCCTATTCACCGCACAAGAATATATGTGACTAGTAAGAATCTTAAAACCTATGTATTGATATCTGTCTGGAAGTGAGTCAAGTGGGTGTAAAGCCGCATAAACACAGCCGTGAAAAGCAGCTAAACCCCATTATAAAAATAAATTACTTTTAAAAACCCGTAAAACAAAGACAGTGAAAGAGAGAGAAATTCTTACAAAATTCGTTCAGAGGCTGTGATGCAACCTGGATTGACCATATCTAGACCCACAGCTGGATGAGACATAAGGGTGGACACTCTTGGGGCTTAGAGGTTGGGTGAGGTTGGGTGAGCAAACGCAGACCCTTTAAAGTAATACTGTGTGGTACCCATCCCATGGTTGCCAAATCTCCAGGTTCAAGGGCATCTTCCTACATCGAAAACATGCATGAGAAACCCAGAAGATGGTACACCGTGTGATTTTGAAAGGTTTCTAAAACGCACCCCATTTCTCATCTCCTTGTGCTAGGGTTCGCCTTTCCAGCTACTTTACTAGCAATCTCCCTACTTGGAGAATCAGCACCTTTAAGCTCCTGTTCCCTACAGGTTGCAATTTGTCCTGAGGTTGAACGGGAAGAGGGGCAACCAATGAGAGACTAGATCTAGGTGTTGGGACAGGCCCAGGTCACTCTATTTTCCCATCAGGAAGAAGAATTAACCACAGGCTCAGCCTGCCGCCAGGAACCAGAATAGGGCCTGAGACAATCCCGCGCTTTTGCGGCCAGCTCCCAAAAAAGCGAGTTGAAAAATGGAGCTCAGGGACACTGCAATTCACAAACCCGCAGAGTTATAAATGATAACTCTCATCCACAGATATATTGAGGGAAGGCAACGAAGAGGATTTGAAAGCAAGGCAGAATTGCAGGAAGCAGATTTCAGGAGGTAGATTCGAATCGCCTTTAAAGCACATGAAAAGCGGCAAAACGTCGACAATGATGCCCTTGGCCAAAAAGGGCGTATGCGTTTTTTCCTGAATATATTCAGGAAAAAACGCATACGCCCTTTTTGGCCAACCAAGCAACCTGGAAATGCAAATCAGCGCTACAAAGAAGTCTCGCTTCCCATCGGTCAAAAGGGCCATGCTGCAAAAAGTGTCAAAACCAGAAATGCAGTACAGGCCATGGAGAAATGGCAGGCTTGCTACGCTGATGGGCGGGATGTACATTGCCAAAAGCCACTCTGGAGAAGTGTACGGTGTGTCCTGAAACATCGAAAAAACACAGCTTAGGGAGCATAGGGCACGTCCACTCATGGGCGTATAAATTGGGAAAACTAAAAATCAGCAAGACACAGGCACCCCAATGTTTAGGGCTGCTATGTTGACAAGAACCTCCACTTCATGACACCGTAAATATCCCAGGAAAGAGAAAAATGGATAAAGAAGTTGTGGTCCTTATGTACAAAGGAATATCCCTCAGACATGAAATCAATGTCATAAGGCTAGTAGAAGCAAGATGAGTGGATTTAGGTATGACGATTCTAAGTGAAATAAGTGACACAGAAAAAGACACTTATCATAAGCTATCACTTATAGAGGGAATGTAAAAACCGCTACACCTGAACTGAATTACAAAACTGAACAGAGTCACACGTTTAGAAAACACACTATGGCTGCTTAACGGGAAAGGTGAGGTGGGGTGATGCATAAAACAAGGGTTTCAAATTCGCTCAGATACCGTTCCATACACCCAATATGTAATAGACAAGACCTACTCCTTGCTCAGTGAACTGGACTCAACACCCCCTATTCACCGCACAAGAATATATGTGACTAGTAAGAATCTTAAAACCTATGTATTGATATCTGTCTGGAAGTGAGTCAAGTGGGTGTAAAGCCGCATAAACACAGCCGTGAAAAGCAGCTAAACCCCATTATAAAATAAATTACTTTTAAAAACCCGTAAAACAAAGACAGTGAAAGAGAGAGAAATTCTTACAAAATTCGTTCAGAGGCTGTGATGCAACCTGGATTGACCATATCTAGACCCACAGCTGGATGAGACATAAGGGTGGACACTCTTGGGGCTTAGAGGTTGGGTGAGGTTGGGTGAGCAAACGCAGAACCTTTAAAGTAATACTGTGTGGTACCCATCCCATGGTTCCTAAATCTCCAGGTTCAAGGGCATCTTCCTACATCGAAAACATGCATGAGAAACCCAGAAGATGGTACACCGTGTGATTTTGAAAGGTTTCTAAAACGCACCCAATTTCTCATCTCCTTGTGCTCGGGTTCGCCTTTCGAGCTACTTTACTAGCAATCTCCCTACTTGGAGAATCAGCACCTTTAAGCTCCTGTTCCCTACAGGTTGCAATTTGTCCTGAGGATGAACGGGAAGAGGGGCAACCAATGAGAGACTAGATCTAGGTGTTGGGACAGGCCCAGGTCACTCTATTTTCCCATAAGGAAGAAGAATTAACCACAGGCTCAGCCTGCCGCCAGGAACCAGAATAGGGCCTGAGGCAATCCCGCGCTTTTGCGGCCAGCTCCCAAAAAAGCGAGTTGAAAAATGGAGCTCAGGGACACTGCAATTCACAAACCCGCAGAGTTATAAATGATAACTCTCATCCACAGATATATTGAGGGAAGGCAACGAAGAGGATTTGAAAGCAAGGCAGAATTGCAGGAAACAGATTTCAGGAGGTAGATTCGAATCGCCTTTAAAGCACATGAAAAGCGGCAAAACGTCGACAATGATGCCCTTGGCCAAAAAGGGCGTATGCGTTTTTTCCTGAATATATTCAGGAAAAAACGCATACGCCCTTTTTGGCCAACCAAGCAACCTGGAAAGGCAAATCAGCGCTACAAAGAGGTCTCGCTTCCCATCGGTCAAAAGGGCCATGCTGCAAAAAGTGTCAAAACCAGAAATGCAGGACAGGCCATGGAGAAATGGCAGCCTTGCTACGCTGATGGGCGGGATGTAAATTGCCAACAGCCACTCTGGAGAAGTGTACGGTGTGTCCTGAAACATCGAAAAAACACAGCTTAGGGAGCATAGGGCACGTCCACTCATGGGCGTATAAATTGGGAAAACTAAAAATCAGCAAGACACAGGCACCCCAAAGTTTAGGGCTGCTCTGTTGACAAGAACCACCACTTCATGACACCTTAAATATCCCAGGAAAGAGAAAAATGGATAAAGAAGTTGTGGTCTTTAGGTACAATGGAATGTCACTCACACATGAAATCAATGTCATAAGGCTAGTAGAAGCAAGATGAGTGGATTAAGGTACGACGATTCTAAGTGAAATAAGTCACACAGAAAAAGACACTTATCATAAGCTATCACTTATAGAGGGAATGTAAAAACCGCTACACTTGAACTGAATTACAAAACAGAACAGAGTCACACGTTTAGAAAACACACTATGGCTGCTTAACGGGAAAGGTGAGGTGGGGTGATTCATAAAACAAGGGTTTCAAATTCGCTCAGATACCGTTCCATACACCCAATATGTAATAGACAAGACCTACTCCTTGCTCAGTGAACTGGACTCAACACCCCCTATTCACCGCACAAGAATATATGTGACTAGTAAGAATCTTAAAACCTATGTATTGATATCTGTCTGGAAGTGAGTCAAGTGGGTGTAAAGCCGCATAAACACAGCCGTGAAAAACAGCTAAACCCCATTATAAAAATAAATTACTTTTAAAAACCCGTAAATCAAAGACAGTGAAAGAGAGAGAAATTCTTACAAAATTCGTTCAGGGGCTGTTATGCAACCTGGATTGACCATATCTAGACCCACACCTGGATGAGACATAAGGGTGGACACTCTTGGGGCTGAGAGTTTGGGTGAGGTTGGGTGAGCAAACTCAGAACCTTTAAAGTAATACTGCGTGGTACCCATCCCATGGGTCCCAAATCTCCAGGTTCAAGGGCATCTTCCTACATCGAAAACATGCATGAGAAACCCAGAAGATGGTACACCGTGTGATTTTGAAAGGTTTCTAAAACGCACCCCATTTCTCATCTCCTTGTGCTAGGGTTCGCCATTCCAGCTACTTTACTAGCAATCTCCCTACTTGGAGAATCAGCACCTTTAAGCTCCTGTTCCCTACAGGTTGCAATTTGTCCTGAGGTTGAACGGGAAGAGGGGCAACCAATGAGAGACTAGATCTAGGTGTTGGGACAGGCCCAGGTCACTCTATTTTCCCATCAGGAAGAAGAATTAACCACAGGCTCAGCCTGCTGCCAGGAACCAGAATAGGGCCTGAGGCAATCCCGCGCTTTTGCGGCCAGCTCCCAAAAAAGCGAGTTGAAAAATGGAGCTCAGGGACACTGCAATTCACAAACCCGCAGAGTTATAAATGATAACTCTCATGCACAGATATATTGAGGGAAGGCAACGAAGAGGATTTGAAAGCAAGGCAGAATTGCAGGAAGCAGATTTCAGGAGGTAGATTCGAATCGCTTTTAAAGCACATGAAAAGCGGCAAAACGTCGACAATGATGCCCTTGGCCAAAAAGGGCGTATGCGTTTTTTCCTGAATATATTCAGGAAAAAACGCATACGCCCTTTTTGGCCAACCAAGCAACCTGGAAAGGCAAATCAGCGCTACAAAGAAGTCTCGCTTCCCATCGGTCAAAAGGGCCATGCTGCAAAAAGTGTCAAAACCAGAAATGCAGTACAGGCCATGGAGAAATGGCAGCCTTGCTACGCTGATGGGCGGGATGTAAATTGCCAACAGCCACTCTGGAGAAGTGTACGGTGTGTCCTGAAACATCGAAAAAACACAGCTTAGGGAGCATAGGGCACGTCCACTCATGGGCGTATAAATTGGGAAAACTAAAAATCAGCAAGACACAGGCACCCCAATGTTTAGGGCTGCTATGTTGACAAGAACCTCCACTTCATGACACCGTAAATATCCCAGGAAAGAGAAAAATGGATAAAGAAGTTGTGGTCCTTATGTACAAAGGAATATCACTCAGACATGAAATCAATGTCATAAGGCTAGTAGAAGCAAGAGGAGTGGATTTAGGTATGACGATTCTAAGTGAAATAAGTCACACAGAAAAAGACACTTATCATAAGCTATCACTTATAGACGGAATGTAAAAACCGCTACACTTGAACTGAATTACAAAACAGAACAGAGTCACACGTTTAGAAAACACACTATGGCTGCTTAACGGGAAAGGTGAGGTGGGGTGATGCATAAAACAAGGGTTTCAAATTCGCTCAGATACCGTTCCATACACCCAATATGTAATAGACAAGACCTACTCCTTGCTCAGTGAACTGGACTCAACACCCCCTATTCACCGCACAAGAATATATCTGACTAGTAAGAATCGTAAAACCTATGTATTGATATCTGTCTGGAAGTGAGTCAAGTGGGTGTAAAGCCGCATAAACACAGCCGTGAAAAGCAGCTAAACCCCATTATAAAAATAAATTACTTTTAAAAACCCGTAAAACAAAGACAGTGAAAGAGAGAGAAATTCTTACAAAATTCGTTCAGGGGCTGTGATGCAACCTGGATTGACCATATCTAGACCCACAGCTGGATGAGACATAAGGGTGGACACTCTTGGGGCTTAGAGGTTGGGTGAGGTTGGGTGAGCAAACGCAGAACCTTTAAAGTAATACTGTGTGGTACCCATCCCATGGTTCCTAAATCTCCAGGTTCAAGGGCATCTTCCTACATCGAAAACATGCATGAGAAACCCAGAAGATGGTACACCGTGTGATTTTGAAAGGTTTCTAAAACGCACCCAATTTCTCATCTCCTTGTGCTCGGGTTCGCCTTTCCAGCTACTTTACTAGCAATCTCCCTACTTGGAGAATCAGCACCTTTAAGCTCCTGTTCCCTACAGGTTGCAATTTGTCCTGAGGATGAACGGGAAGAGGGGCAACCAATGAGAGACTAGATCTAGGTGTTGGGACAGGCCCAGGTCACTCTATTTTCCCATAAGGAAGAAGAATTAACCACAGGCTCAGCCTGCCGCCAGGAACCAGAATAGGGCCTGAGGCAATCCCGCGCTTTTGCGGCCAGCTCCCAAAAAAGCGAGTTGAAAAATGGAGCTCAGGGACACTGCAATTCACAAACCCGCAGAGTTATAAATGATAACTCTCATCCACAGATATATTGAGGGAAGGCAACGAAGAGGATTTGAAAGCAAGGCAGAATTGCAGGAAACAGATTTCAGGAGGTAGATTCGAATCGCCTTTAAAGCACATGAAAAGCGGCAAAACGTCGACAATGATGCCCTTGGCCAAAAAGGGCGTATGCGTTTTTTCCTGAATATATTCAGGAAAAAACGCATACGCCCTTTTTGGCCAACCAAGCAACCTGGAAAGGCAAATCAGCGCTACAAAGAGGTCTCGCTTCCCATCGGTCAAAAGGGCCATGCTGCAAAAAGTGTCAAAACCAGAAATGCAGGACAGGCCATGGAGAAATGGCAGCCTTGCTACGCTGATGGGCGGGATGTAAATTGCCAACAGCCACTCTGGAGAAGTGTACGGTGTGTCCTGAAACATCGAAAAAACACAGCTTAGGGAGCATAGGGCACGTCCACTCATGGGCGTATAAATTGGGAAAACTAAAAATCAGCAAGACACAGGCACCCCAAAGTTTAGGGCTGCTCTGTTGACAAGAACCACCACTTCATGACACCTTAAATATCCCAGGAAAGAGAAAAATGGATAAAGAAGTTGTGGTCTTTAGGTACAATGGAATGTCACTCACACATGAAATCAATGTCATAAGGCTAGTAGAAGCAAGATGAGTGGATTAAGGTACGACGATTCTAAGTGAAATAAGTCACACAGAAAAAGACACTTATCATAAGCTATCACTTATAGAGGGAATGTAAAAACCGCTACACTTGAACTGAATTACAAAACAGAACAGAGTCACACGTTTAGAAAACACACTATGGCTGCTTAACGGGAAAGGTGAGGTGGGGTGATTCATAAAACAAGGGTTTCAAATTCGCTCAGATACCGTTCCATACACCCAATATGTAATAGACAAGACCTACTCCTTGCTCAGTGAACTGGACTCAACACCCCCTATTCACCGCACAAGAATATATGTGACTAGTAAGAATCTTAAAACCTATGTATTGATATCTGTCTGGAAGTGAGTCAAGTGGGTGTAAAGCCGCATAAACACAGCCGTGAAAAACAGCTAAACCCCATTATAAAAATAAATTACTTTTAAAAACCCGTAAATCAAAGACAGTGAAAGAGAGAGAAATTCTTACAAAATTCGTTCAGGGGCTGTTATGCAACCTGGATTGACCATATCTAGACCCACACCTGGATGAGACATAAGGGTGGACACTCTTGGGGCTGAGAGTTTGGGTGAGGTTGGGTGAGCAAACTCAGAACCTTTAAAGTAATACTGCGTGGTACCCATCCCATGGGTCCCAAATCTCCAGGTTCAAGGGCATCTTCCTACATCGAAAACATGCATGAGAAACCCAGAAGATGGTACACCGTGTGATTTTGAAAGGTTTCTAAAACGCACCCCATTTCTCATCTCCTTGTGCTAGGGTTCGCCATTCCAGCTACTTTACTAGCAATCTCCCTACTTGGAGAATCAGCACCTTTAAGCTCCTGTTCCCTACAGGTTGCAATTTGTCCTGAGGTTGAACGGGAAGAGGGGCAACCAATGAGAGACTAGATCTAGGTGTTGGGACAGGCCCAGGTCACTCTATTTTCCCATCAGGAAGAAGAATTAACCACAGGCTCAGCCTGCTGCCAGGAACCAGAATAGGGCCTGAGGCAATCCCGCGCTTTTGCGGCCAGCTCCCAAAAAAGCGAGTTGAAAAATGGAGCTCAGGGACACTGCAATTCACAAACCCGCAGAGTTATAAATGATAACTCTCATGCACAGATATATTGAGGGAAGGCAACGAAGAGGATTTGAAAGCAAGGCAGAATTGCAGGAAGCAGATTTCAGGAGGTAGATTCGAATCGCTTTTAAAGCACATGAAAAGCGGCAAAACGTCGACAATGATGCCCTTGGCCAAAAAGGGCGTATGCGTTTTTTCCTGAATATATTCAGGAAAAAACGCATACGCCCTTTTTGGCCAACCAAGCAACCTGGAAAGGCAAATCAGCGCTACAAAGAAGTCTCGCTTCCCATCGGTCAAAAGGGCCATGCTGCAAAAAGTGTCAAAACCAGAAATGCAGTACAGGCCATGGAGAAATGGCAGCCTTGCTACGCTGATGGGCGGGATGTAAATTGCCAACAGCCACTCTGGAGAAGTGTACGGTGTGTCCTGAAACATCGAAAAAACACAGCTTAGGGAGCATAGGGCACGTCCACTCATGGGCGTATAAATTGGGAAAACTAAAAATCAGCAAGACACAGGCACCCCAATGTTTAGGGCTGCTATGTTGACAAGAACCTCCACTTCATGACACCGTAAATATCCCAGGAAAGAGAAAAATGGATAAAGAAGTTGTGGTCCTTATGTACAAAGGAATATCACTCAGACATGAAATCAATGTCATAAGGCTAGTAGAAGCAAGAGGAGTGGATTTAGGTATGACGATTCTAAGTGAAATAAGTCACACAGAAAAAGACACTTATCATAAGCTATCACTTATAGACGGAATGTAAAAACCGCTACACTTGAACTGAATTACAAAACAGAACAGAGTCACACGTTTAGAAAACACACTATGGCTGCTTAACGGGAAAGGTGAGGTGGGGTGATGCATAAAACAAGGGTTTCAAATTCGCTCAGATACCGTTCCATACACCCAATATGTAATAGACAAGACCTACTCCTTGCTCAGTGAACTGGACTCAACACCCCCTATTCACCGCACAAGAATATATCTGACTAGTAAGAATCGTAAAACCTATGTATTGATATCTGTCTGGAAGTGAGTCAAGTGGGTGTAAAGCCGCATAAACACAGCCGTGAAAAGCAGCTAAACCCCATTATAAAAATAAATTACTTTTAAAAACCCGTAAAACAAAGACAGTGAAAGAGAGAGAAATTCTTACAAAATTGGTTCACAGGCTGTGATGCAACCTGGATTGACCATATCTAGACCCACAACTGGATGAGACATAAGGGTGGACAATCTTGGGGCTGAGAGGTTGGGTGAGGTTGGGTGAGCAAACTCAGACCCTTTAAAGTAGTACTGCGTGGTACCCATCCCATGGGTCCCAAATCTCCAGGTTCAAGGGCATCTTCCTACATCGAAAACATGCATGAGAAACCCAGAAGATGGTACACCGTGTGATTTTGAAAGGTTTCTAAAACGCACCCAATTTCTCATCTCCTTGTGCTAGGGTTCGCCTTTCCAGCTACTTTACTAGCAATCTCCCTACTTGGAGAATCAGCACCTTTAAGCTCCTCTTCCCTACAGGTTGCAATTTGTCCTGAGGTTGAACGGGAAGAGGGGCAACCAATGAGAGACTAGATCTAGGTGTTGGGACAGGCACAGGTCACTCTATTTTCCCATCAGGAAGAAGAATTAACCACAGGCTTAGCCTGCTGCCAGGAACCAGAATAAGGCCTGAGGCAATCCCGCGCTTTTGCGGCCAGCTCCCAAAAAAGCGAGTTGAAAAATGGAGCTCAGGGACACTGCAATTCACAAACCCGCAGTTATAAATGATAACTCTCATCCACAGATATATTGAGGGAAGGCAACGAAGAGGATTTGAAAGCAAGGCAGAATTGCAGGAAACAGGTTTCAGGAGGTAGATTCGAATCGCATTTAAAGCACATGAAAAGTGGCAAAACGTCGACAGTGATGCCCTTGGCCAAAAAGGGCGTATGCGTTTTTTCCTGAATATATTCAGGAAAAAACGCATACGCCCTTTTTGGCCAACCAAGCAACTTGGAAAGGCAAATCAGCGCTACAAAGCAGTCTCGCTTCCCATCCGTCAAAAGGGCCATGCTGCAAAAAGTGTCAAAACCAGAAATGCAGGACAGGCCTTGGAGAAATGGCAGCCTTGCTACGCTGATGGGCGGGATGTAAATTGCCAACAGCCACTCTGGAGAAGTGTACGGTGTGTCCTGAAACATCGAAAAAACACAGCTTAGGGAGCATAGGGCACGTCCACTCATGGGCGTATAAATTGGGAAAACTAAAAATCAGCAAGACACAGGCACCCCAATGTTTAGGGCTGCTATGTTGACAAGAACCTCCACTTCATGACACCTTAAATATCCCAGGAAAGAGAAAAATGGATAAAGAAGTTGTGGTCCTTATGTACAAAGGAATATCCCTCAGACATGAAATCAATGTCATAAGGCTAGTAGAAGCAAGATGAGTGGATTTAGGTATGACGATTCTAAGTGAAATAAGTGACACAGAAAAAGACACTTATCATAAGCTATCACTTATAGAGGGAATGTAAAAACCGCTACACTTGAACTGAATTACAAAACAGAACAGAGTCACACGTTTAGAAAACACACTATGGCTGCTTAACGGGAAAGGTGAGGTGGGGTGATGCATAAAACAAGGGTTTCAAATTCGCTCAGATACTGTTCCATACACCCAATATGTAATAGACAAGACCTACTCCTTGCTCAGTGAACTGGACTAAACACCCCCTATTCACCGCACAAGAATATATCTGACTAGTAAGAATCGTAAAAACTATGTATTGATATCTCTCTGGAAGTGAGCCAAGTGGGTGTAAAGCCGCATAAACACAGCCGTGAAAAACAGCTAAACACCATTATAAAAATAAATTACTTTTAAAACCCCGTAAAACAAAGACAGTGAAAGAGAGAGAAATTCTTACAAAATTCGTTCAGGGGCTGTGATGCAACCTGGATTGACCATATCTAGACCCACACCTGGATGAGACATAAGGGTGGACACTCTTGGGGCTGAGAGGTTGGGTGAGGTTGGGTGAGCAAACTCAGACCCTTTAAAGTAATACTGCGTGGTACCCATCCCATGGGTCCCAAATCTCCAGGTTCAAGGGCATCTTCCTACATCGAAAACATGCATGAGAAACCCAGAAGATGGTACACCGTGTGATTTTGAAAGGTTTCTAAAACGCACCCCATTTCTCATCTCCTTGTGCTAGGGTTCGCCTTTCCAGCTACTTTACTAGCAATCTCCCTACGTGGAGAATCAGCACCTTTAAGCTCCTGTTCCCTACAGGTTGCAATTTGTCCTGAGGATGAACGGGAAGAGGGGCAACCAATGAGAGACTAGATCTAGGTGTTGGTAGAGGCACAGGTCACTCTATTTTCCCATCAGGAAGAAGAATTAACCACAGGCTCAGCCTGCCGCCAGGAACCAGAATAGGGCCTGAGGCAATCTCGCGCTTTTGTGGCCAGCTCCCAAAAAAGCGAGTTGAAAAATGGAGCTCAGGGACACTGCAATTCACAAACCCGCAGAGTTATAAATGATGACTCTCATCCACAGATATATTGAGGGAAGGCAACGAAGAGGATTTGAAAGCAAGGCAGAATTGCAGGAAGCAGATTTCAGGAGGTAGATTCGAATCGCCTTTAAAGCACATGAAAAGCGGCAAAACGTGGACAATGATGCCCTTGGCCAAAAAGGGCGTATGTGTTTTTTCCTGAATATATTCAGGAAAAAACGCATACGCCCTTTTTGGCCAACCAAGCAACCTGGAAAGGCAAATCAGCGCTACAAAGAAGGCTCGCTTCCCATCGGTCAAAAGGGCCATGCTGCAAAAATTGTCAAAACCAGAAATGCAGTACAGGCCATGGAGAAATGGCAGCCTTGCTACGCTGATGGGCGGGATGTAAATTGCCAAAAGCCACTCTGGAGAAGTGTACGGTGTGTCCTGAAACATCGAAAAAACACAGCTTAGGGAGCATAGGGCACGTCCACTCATGGGCGTATAAATTGGGAAAACTAAAAATCAGCAAGACACAGGCACCCCAATGTTTAGGGCTGCTATGTTGACAAGAACCTCCACTTCATGACACCTTAAATATCCCAGGAAAGAGAAAAATGGATAAAGAAGTTGTGGTCCTTTATACAAAGGAATATCCCTCAGACATGAAATCAATGTCATAAGTATAGTAGAAGCAAGATGAGTGGATTTAGGTATGACGATTCTAAGTGAAATAAGTGACACAGAAAAAGACACTTATCATAAGCTATCACTTATAGAGGGAACGTAAAAACCGGTACACTTGAACTGAATTACAAAACAGAACAGAGTCACACGTTTAGAAAACACACTATGGCTGCTTAACGGGAAAGGTGAGGTGGGGTGATCCATAAAACAAGGGTTTCAAATTCGCTCAGATACTGTTCCATACACCCAATATGTAATAGACAAGACCTACTCCTTGCTCAGTGAACTGGACTCAACACCCCCTATTCACCGCACAAGAATATATCTGACTAGTAAGAATCGTAAAACTTATGTATTGATATCTCTCTGGAAGTGAGCCAAGTGGGTGTAAAGCCGCATAAACACAGCCGTGAAAAACAGCTAAACCACATTATAAAAATAAATTACTTTTAAAAACCCGTAAAACAAAGACAGTGAAAGAGAGAGAAATTCTTACAAAATTCGTTCAGGGGCTGTGATGCAACCTGGATTGACCATATCTAGACCCACACCTGGATGAGACATAAGGGTGGACACTCTTGGGGCTGAGAGGTTGGGTGAGGTTGGGTGAGCAAACTCAGACCCTTTAAAGTAATACTGCGTGGTACCCATCCCATGGGTCCCAAATCTCCAGGTTCAAGGGCATCTTCCTACATCGAAAACATGCATGAGAAACCCAGAAGATGGTACACCGTGTGATTTTGAAAGGTTTCTAAAACGCACCCCATTTCTCATCTCCTTGTGCTAGGGTTCGCCTTTCCAGCTACTTTACTAGCAATCTCCCTACGTGGAGAATCAGCACCTTTAAGGTCCTGTTCCCTACAGGTTGCAATTTGTCCTGAGGATGAACGGGAAGAGGGGCAACCAATGAGAGACTAGATCTAGGTGTTGGTAGAGGCACAGGTCACTCTATTTTCCCATCAGGAAGAAGAATTAACCACAGGCTCAGCCTGCCGCCAGGAACCAGAATAGGGCCTGAGGCAATCTCGCGCTTTTGTGGCCAGCTCCCAAAAAAGCGAGTTGAAAAATGGAGCTCAGGGACACTGCAATTCACAAATCCGCAGAGTTATAAATGATAACTCTCATCCACAGATATATTGAGGGAAGGCAACGAAGAGGATTTGAAAGCAAGGCAGAATTGCAGGAAGCAGATTTCAGGAGGTAGATTCGAATCGCCTTTAAAGCACATGAAAAGCGGCAAAACGTGGACAATGATGCCCTTGGCCAAAAAGGGCGTATGCGTTTTTTCCTGAATATATTCAGGAAAAAACGCATACGCCCTTTTTGGCCAACCAAGCAACGTAGAAAGGCAAATCAGCGCTACAAAGAAGTCTCGCTTCCCATCGGTCAAAAGGGCCATGCTGCAAAAAGTGTCAAAACCAGAAATGCAGTACAGGCCATGGAGAAATGGCAGCCTTGCTACGCTGATGGGCGGGATGTAAATTGCCAACAGCCACTCTGGAGAAGTGTACGGTGTGTCCTGAAACATCGAAAAAACACAGCTTAGGGAGCATAGGGCACGTCCACTCATGGGCGTATAAATTGGGAAAACTAAAAATCAGCAAGACACAGGCACCCCAATGTTTAGGGATGCTATGTTGACAAGAAACTCCACTTCATGACACCTTAAATATCCCAGGAAAGAGAAAAATGGATAAAGAAGTTGTGGTCTTTATGTACAAAGGAATATCACTCAGACATGAAATCAATGTCATAAGGCTAGTAGAAGCAAGATGAGTGGATTTAGGTATGACGATTCTAAGTGAAATAAGTCACACAGAAAAAGACACTTATCATAAGCTATCACTTATAGAGGGAATGTAAAAACCGCTACACCTGAACTGAATTACAAAACAGAACAGAGTCACACGTTTAGAAAACACACTATGGCTGCTTAACGGGAAAGGTGAGGTTGGGTGATGCATAAAACAAGGGCTTCAAATTCGTTCAGATACCGTTCCATACACCCAATATGTAATAGACAAGACCTACTCCTTGCTCAGTGAACTGGACTCAACACCCCCTATTCACCGCACAAGAATATATGTGACTAGTAAGAATCTTAAAACCTATGTATTGATATCTGTCTGGAAGTGAGTCAAGTGGGTGTAAAGCCGCATAAACACAGCCGTGAAAAGCAGCTAAACCCCATTATAAAAATAAATTACTTTTAAAAACCCGTAAAACAAAGACAGTGAAAGAGAGAGAAATTCTTACAAAATTCGTTCAGAGGCTGTGATGAAACCTGGATTGACCATATCTAGACCCACAGCTGGATGAGACATAAGGGTTGACACTCTTGGGGCTTCGAGGTTGGGTGAGGTTGGGTGAGCAAACTCAGACCCTTTAAAGTAATACTGCGTGGTACCCATCACATGGGTCCCAAATCTCCAGGTTCAAGGGCATCTTCCTACATCGAAAACATGCATGAGAAACCGAGAAGATGGTACACCGTGTGATTTTGAAAGGTTTCTAAAACGCACCCAATTTCTCATCTCCTTGTGCTCGGGTTCGCCTTTCCAGCTACTTTACTAGCAATCTCCCTACTTGGAGAATCAGCACCTTTAAGCTCCTGTTCCCTACAGGTTGCAATTTGTCCTGAGGATGAACGGGAAGAGGGGCAACCAATGAGAGACTAGATCTAGGTGTTGGGACAGGCCCAGGTCACTCTATTTTCCCATCAGGAAGAAGAATTAACCACAGGCTCAGCCTGCCGCCAGGAACCAGAATAGGGCCTGAGGCAATCCCGCGCTTTTGCGGCCAGCTCCCAAAAAAGCGAGTTGAAAAATGGAGCTCAGGGACACTGCAATTCACAAACCCGCAGAGTTATAAATGATAACTCTCATCCACAGATATATTGAGGGAAGGCAACGAAGAGGATTTGAAAGCAAGGCAGAATTGCAGGAAACAGATTTCAGGAGGTAGATTCGAATCGCCTTTAAAGCACATGAAAAGCGGCAAAACGTCGACAATGATGCCCTTGGCCAAAAAGGGCGTATGCGTTTTTTCCTGAATATATTCAGGAAAAAACGCATACGCCCTTTTTGGCCAACCAAGCAACCTGGAAAGGCAAATCAGCGCTACAAAGAGGTCTCGCTTCCCATCGGTCAAAAGGGTCATGCTGCAAAAAGTGTCAAAACCAGAAATGCAGTACAGGCCATGGAGAAATGGCAGCCTTGCTACGCTGATGGGCGGGATGTAAATTGCCAAAAGCCACTCTGGAGAAGTGTACGGTGTGTCCTGAAACATCGAAAAAACACAGCTTAGGGAGCATAGGGCACGTCCACTCATGGGCGTATAAATTGGGAAAACTAAAAATCAGCAAGACACAGGCACCCCAATGTTTAGGGCTGCTATGTTGACAAGAACCTCCACTTCATGACACCTTAAATATCCCAGGAAAGAGAAAAATGGATAAAGAAGTTGTGGTCCTTTATACAAAGGAATATCCCTCAGACATGAAATCAATGTCATAAGTATAGTAGAAGCAAGATGAGTGGATTTAGGTATGACGATTCTAAGTGAAATAAGTGACACAGAAAAAGACACTTATCATAAGCTATCACTTATAGAGGGAACGTAAAAACCGCTACACTTGAACTGAATTACAAAACAGAACAGAGTCACACGTTTAGAAAACACACTATGGCTGCTTAACGGGAAAGGTGAGGTGGGGTGATCCATAAAACAAGGGTTTCAAATTCGCTCAGATACTGTTCCATACACCCAATATGTAATAGACAAGACCTACTCCTTGCTCAGTGAACTGGACTCAACACCCCCTATTCACCGCACAAGAATATATCTGACTAGTAAGAATCGTAAAACTTATGTATTGATATCTCTCTGGAAGTGAGCCAAGTGGGTGTAAAGCCGCATAAACACAGCCGTGAAAAACAGCTAAACCACATTATAAAAATAAATTACTTTTAAAAACCCGTAAAACAAAGACAGTGAAAGAGAGAGAAATTCTTACAAAATTCGTTCAGGGGCTGTGATGCAACCTGGATTGACCATATCTAGACCCACACCTGGATGAGACATAAGGGTGGACACTCTTGGGGCTGAGAGGTTGGGTGAGGTTGGGTGAGCAAACTCAGACCCTTTAAAGTAATACTGCGTGGTACCCATCCCATGGGTCCCAAATCTCCAGGTTCAAGGGCATCTTCCTACATCGAAAACATGCATGAGAAACCCAGAAGATGGTACACCGTGTGATTTTGAAAGGTTTCTAAAACGCACCCCATTTCTCATCTCCTTGTGCTAGGGTTCGCCTTTCCAGCTACTTTACTAGCAATCTCCCTACGTGGAGAATCAGCACCTTTAAGGTCCTGTTCCCTACAGGTTGCAATTTGTCCTGAGGATGAACGGGAAGAGGGGCAACCAATGAGAGACTAGATCTAGGTGTTGGTAGAGGCACAGGTCACTCTATTTTCCCATCAGGAAGAAGAATTAACCACAGGCTCAGCCTGCCGCCAGGAACCAGAATAGGGCCTGAGGCAATCTCGCGCTTTTGTGGCCAGCTCCCAAAAAAGCGAGTTGAAAAATGGAGCTCAGGGACACTGCAATTCACAAATCCGCAGAGTTATAAATGATAACTCTCATCCACAGATATATTGAGGGAAGGCAACGAAGAGGATTTGAAAGCAAGGCAGAATTGCAGGAAGCAGATTTCAGGAGGTAGATTCGAATCGCCTTTAAAGCACATGAAAAACGGCAAAACGTGGACAATGATGCCCTTGGCCAAAAAGGGCGTATGCGTTTTTTCCTGAATATATTCAGGAAAAAACGCATACGCCCTTTTTGGCCAACCAAGCAACGTAGAAAGGCAAATCAGCGCTACAAAGAAGTCTCGCTTCCCATCGGTCAAAAGGGCCATGCTGCAAAAAGTGTCAAAACCAGAAATGCAGTACAGGCCATGGAGAAATGGCAGCCTTGCTACGCTGATGGGCGGGATGTAAATTGCCAAAAGCCACTCTGGAGAAGTGTACGGTGTGTCCTGAAACATCGAAAAAACACAGCTTAGGGAGCATAGGGCACGTCCACTCATGGGCGTATAAATTGGGAAAACTAAAAATCAGCAAGACACAGGCACCCCAATGTTTAGGGATGCTATGTTGACAAGAAACTCCACTTCATGACACCTTAAATATCCCAGGAAAGAGAAAAATGGATAAAGAAGTTGTGGTCTTTATGTACAAAGGAATATCACTCAGACATGAAATCAATGTCATAAGGCTAGTAGAAGCAAGATGAGTGGATTTAGGTATGACGATTCTAAGTGAAATAAGTCACACAGAAAAAGACACTTATCATAAGCTATCACTTATAGAGGGAATGTAAAAACCGCTACACCTGAACTGAATTACATAACAGAACAGAGTCACACGTTTAGAAAACACACTATGGCTGCTTAACGGGAAAGGTGAGGTGGGGTGATGCATAAAACAAGGGCTTCAAATTCGTTCAGATACCGTTCCATACACCCAATATGTAATAGACAAGACCTACTCCTTGCTCAGTGAACTGGACTCAACACCCCCTATTCACCGCACAAGAATATATGTGACTAGTAAGAATCTTAAAACCTATGTATTGATATCTGTCTGGAAGTGAGTCAAGTGGGTGTAAAGCCGCATAAACACAGCCGTGAAAAGCAGCTAAACCCCATTATAAAAATAAATTACTTTTAAAAACCCGTAAAACAAAGACAGTGAAAGAGAGAGAAATTCTTACAAAATTCGTTCAGAGGCTGTGATGCAACCTGGATTGACCATATCTAGACCCACAGCTGGATGAGACATAAGGGTTGACACTCTTGGGGCTTCGAGGTTGGGTGAGGTTGGGTGAGCAAACTCAGACCCTTTAAAGTAATACTGCGTGGTACCCATCACATGGGTCCCAAATCTCCAGGTTCAAGGGCATCTTCCTACATCGAAAACATGCATGAGAAACCGAGAAGATGGTACACCGTGTGATTTTGAAAGGTTTCTAAAACGCACCCAATTTCTCATCTCCTTGTGCTCGGGTTCGCCTTTCCAGCTACTTTACTAGCAATCTCCCTACTTGGAGAATCAGCACCTTTAAGCTCCTGTTCCCTACAGGTTGCAATTTGTCCTGAGGATGAACGGGAAGAGGGGCAACCAATGAGAGACTAGATCTAGGTGTTGGGACAGGCCCAGGTCACTCTATTTTCCCATCAGGAAGAAGAATTAACCACAGGCTCAGCCTGCCGCCAGGAACCAGAATAGGGCCTGAGGCAATCCCGCGCTTTTGCGGCCAGCTCCCAAAAAAGCGAGTTGAAAAATGGAGCTCAGGGACACTGCAATTCACAAACCCGCAGAGTTATAAATGATAACTCTCATCCACAGATATATTGAGGGAAGGCAACGAAGAGGATTTGAAAGCAAGGCAGAATTGCAGGAAACAGATTTCAGGAGGTAGATTCGAATCGCCTTTAAAGCACATGAAAAGCGGCAAAACGTCGACAATGATGCCCTTGGCCAAAAAGGGCGTATGCGTTTTTTCCTGAATATATTCAGGAAAAAACGCATACGCCCTTTTTGGCCAACCAAGCAACCTGGAAAGGCAAATCAGCGCTACAAAGAGGTCTCGCTTCCCATCGGTCAAAAGGGCCATGCTGCAAAAAGTGTCAAAACCAGAAATGCAGGACAGGCCATGGAGAAATGGCAGCCTTGCTACGCTGATGGGCGGGATGTAAATTGCCAACAGCCACTCTGGAGAAGTGTACGGTGTGTCCTGAAACATCGAAAAAACACAGCTTAGGGAGCATAGGGCACGTCCACTCATGGGCGTATAAATTGGGAAAACTAAAAATCAGCAAGACACAGGCACCCCAATGTTTAGGGATGCTATGTTGACAAGAAACTCCACTTCATGACACCTTAAATATCCCAGGAAAGAGAAAAATGGATAAAGAAGTTGTGGTCTTTATGTACAAAGGAATATCACTCAGACATGAAATCAATGTCATAAGGCTAGTAGAAGCAAGATGAGTGGATTTAGGTATGACGATTCTAAGTGAAATAAGTCACACAGAAAAAGACACTTATCATAAGCTATCACTTATAGAGGGAATGTAAAAACCGCTACACCTGAACTGAATTACAAAACAGAACAGAGTCACACGTTTAGAAAACACACTATGGCTGCTTAACGGGAAAGGTGAGGTTGGGTGATGCATAAAACAAGGGCTTCAAATTCGTTCAGATACCGTTCCATACACCCAATATGTAATAGACAAGACCTACTCCTTGCTCAGTGAACTGGACTCAACACCCCCTATTCACCGCACAAGAATATATGTGACTAGTAAGAATCTTAAAACCTATGTATTGATATCTGTCTGGAAGTGAGTCAAGTGGGTGTAAAGCCGCATAAACACAGCCGTGAAAAGCAGCTAAACCCCATTATAAAAATAAATTACTTTTAAAAACCCGTAAAACAAAGACAGTGAAAGAGAGAGAAATTCTTACAAAATTCGTTCAGAGGCTGTGATGAAACCTGGATTGACCATATCTAGACCCACAGCTGGATGAGACATAAGGGTTGACACTCTTGGGGCTTCGAGGTTGGGTGAGGTTGGGTGAGCAAACTCAGACCCTTTAAAGTAATACTGCGTGGTACCCATCACATGGGTCCCAAATCTCCAGGTTCAAGGGCATCTTCCTACATCGAAAACATGCATGAGAAACCGAGAAGATGGTACACCGTGTGATTTTGAAAGGTTTCTAAAACGCACCCAATTTCTCATCTCCTTGTGCTCGGGTTCGCCTTTCCAGCTACTTTACTAGCAATCTCCCTACTTGGAGAATCAGCACCTTTAAGCTCCTGTTCCCTACAGGTTGCAATTTGTCCTGAGGATGAACGGGAAGAGGGGCAACCAATGAGAGACTAGATCTAGGTGTTGGGACAGGCCCAGGTCACTCTATTTTCCCATCAGGAAGAAGAATTAACCACAGGCTCAGCCTGCCGCCAGGAACCAGAATAGGGCCTGAGGCAATCCCGCGCTTTTGCGGCCAGCTCCCAAAAAAGCGAGTTGAAAAATGGAGCTCAGGGACACTGCAATTCACAAACCCGCAGAGTTATAAATGATAACTCTCATCCACAGATATATTGAGGGAAGGCAACGAAGAGGATTTGAAAGCAAGGCAGAATTGCAGGAAACAGATTTCAGGAGGTAGATTCGAATCGCCTTTAAAGCACATGAAAAGCGGCAAAACGTCGACAATGATGCCCTTGGCCAAAAAGGGCGTATGCGTTTTTTCCTGAATATATTCAGGAAAAAACGCATACGCCCTTTTTGGCCAACCAAGCAACCTGGAAAGGCAAATCAGCGCTACAAAGAGGTCTCGCTTCCCATCGGTCAAAAGGGTCATGCTGCAAAAAGTGTCAAAACCAGAAATGCAGTACAGGCCATGGAGAAATGGCAGCCTTGCTACGCTGATGGGCGGGATGTAAATTGCCAAAAGCCACTCTGGAGAAGTGTACGGTGTGTCCTGAAACATCGAAAAAACACAGCTTAGGGAGCATAGGGCACGTCCACTCATGGGCGTATAAATTGGGAAAACTAAAAATCAGCAAGACACAGGCACCCCAATGTTTAGGGCTGCTATGTTGACAAGAACCTCCACTTCATGACACCTTAAATATCCCAGGAAAGAGAAAAATGGATAAAGAAGTTGTGGTCCTTTATACAAAGGAATATCCCTCAGACATGAAATCAATGTCATAAGTATAGTAGAAGCAAGATGAGTGGATTTAGGTATGACGATTCTAAGTGAAATAAGTGACACAGAAAAAGACACTTATCATAAGCTATCACTTATAGAGGGAACGTAAAAACCGCTACACTTGAACTGAATTACAAAACAGAACAGAGTCACACGTTTAGAAAACACACTATGGCTGCTTAACGGGAAAGGTGAGGTGGGGTGATCCATAAAACAAGGGTTTCAAATTCGCTCAGATACTGTTCCATACACCCAATATGTAATAGACAAGACCTACTCCTTGCTCAGTGAACTGGACTCAACACCCCCTATTCACCGCACAAGAATATATCTGACTAGTAAGAATCGTAAAACTTATGTATTGATATCTCTCTGGAAGTGAGCCAAGTGGGTGTAAAGCCGCATAAACACAGCCGTGAAAAACAGCTAAACCACATTATAAAAATAAATTACTTTTAAAAACCCGTAAAACAAAGACAGTGAAAGAGAGAGAAATTCTTACAAAATTCGTTCAGGGGCTGTGATGCAACCTGGATTGACCATATCTAGACCCACACCTGGATGAGACATAAGGGTGGACACTCTTGGGGCTGAGAGGTTGGGTGAGGTTGGGTGAGCAAACTCAGACCCTTTAAAGTAATACTGCGTGGTACCCATCCCATGGGTCCCAAATCTCCAGGTTCAAGGGCATCTTCCTACATCGAAAACATGCATGAGAAACCCAGAAGATGGTACACCGTGTGATTTTGAAAGGTTTCTAAAACGCACCCCATTTCTCATCTCCTTGTGCTAGGGTTCGCCTTTCCAGCTACTTTACTAGCAATCTCCCTACGTGGAGAATCAGCACCTTTAAGGTCCTGTTCCCTACAGGTTGCAATTTGTCCTGAGGATGAACGGGAAGAGGGGCAACCAATGAGAGACTAGATCTAGGTGTTGGTAGAGGCACAGGTCACTCTATTTTCCCATCAGGAAGAAGAATTAACCACAGGCTCAGCCTGCCGCCAGGAACCAGAATAGGGCCTGAGGCAATCTCGCGCTTTTGTGGCCAGCTCCCAAAAAAGCGAGTTGAAAAATGGAGCTCAGGGACACTGCAATTCACAAATCCGCAGAGTTATAAATGATAACTCTCATCCACAGATATATTGAGGGAAGGCAACGAAGAGGATTTGAAAGCAAGGCAGAATTGCAGGAAGCAGATTTCAGGAGGTAGATTCGAATCGCCTTTAAAGCACATGAAAAACGGCAAAACGTGGACAATGATGCCCTTGGCCAAAAAGGGCGTATGCGTTTTTTCCTGAATATATTCAGGAAAAAACGCATACGCCCTTTTTGGCCAACCAAGCAACGTAGAAAGGCAAATCAGCGCTACAAAGAAGTCTCGCTTCCCATCGGTCAAAAGGGCCATGCTGCAAAAAGTGTCAAAACCAGAAATGCAGTACAGGCCATGGAGAAATGGCAGCCTTGCTACGCTGATGGGCGGGATGTAAATTGCCAAAAGCCACTCTGGAGAAGTGTACGGTGTGTCCTGAAACATCGAAAAAACACAGCTTAGGGAGCATAGGGCACGTCCACTCATGGGCGTATAAATTGGGAAAACTAAAAATCAGCAAGACACAGGCACCCCAATGTTTAGGGATGCTATGTTGACAAGAAACTCCACTTCATGACACCTTAAATATCCCAGGAAAGAGAAAAATGGATAAAGAAGTTGTGGTCTTTATGTACAAAGGAATATCACTCAGACATGAAATCAATGTCATAAGGCTAGTAGAAGCAAGATGAGTGGATTTAGGTATGACGATTCTAAGTGAAATAAGTCACACAGAAAAAGACACTTATCATAAGCTATCACTTATAGAGGGAATGTAAAAACCGCTACACCTGAACTGAATTACAAAACAGAACAGAGTCACACGTTTAGAAAACACACTATGGCTGCTTAACGGGAAAGGTGAGGTGGGGTGATGCATAAAACAAGGGCTTCAAATTCGTTCAGATACCGTTCCATACACCCAATATGTAATAGACAAGACCTACTCCTTGCTCAGTGAACTGGACTCAACACCCCCTATTCACCGCACAAGAATATATGTGACTAGTAAGAATCTTAAAACCTATGTATTGATATCTGTCTGGAAGTGAGTCAAGTGGGTGTAAAGCCGCATAAACACAGCCGTGAAAAGCAGCTAAACCCCATTATAAAAATAAATTACTTTTAAAAACCCGTAAAACAAAGACAGTGAAAGAGAGAGAAATTCTTACAAAATTCGTTCAGAGGCTGTGATGCAACCTGGATTGACCATATCTAGACCCACAGCTGGATGAGACATAAGGGTTGACACTCTTGGGGCTTCGAGGTTGGGTGAGGTTGGGTGAGCAAACTCAGACCCTTTAAAGTAATACTGCGTGGTACCCATCACATGGGTCCCAAATCTCCAGGTTCAAGGGCATCTTCCTACATCGAAAACATGCATGAGAAACCGAGAAGATGGTACACCGTGTGATTTTGAAAGGTTTCTAAAACGCACCCAATTTCTCATCTCCTTGTGCTCGGGTTCGCCTTTCCAGCTACTTTACTAGCAATCTCCCTACTTGGAGAATCAGCACCTTTAAGCTCCTGTTCCCTACAGGTTGCAATTTGTCCTGAGGATGAACGGGAAGAGGGGCAACCAATGAGAGACTAGATCTAGGTGTTGGGACAGGCCCAGGTCACTCTATTTTCCCATCAGGAAGAAGAATTAACCACAGGCTCAGCCTGCCGCCAGGAACCAGAATAGGGCCTGAGGCAATCCCGCGCTTTTGCGGCCAGCTCCCAAAAAAGCGAGTTGAAAAATGGAGCTCAGGGACACTGCAATTCACAAACCCGCAGAGTTATAAATGATAACTCTCATCCACAGATATATTGAGGGAAGGCAACGAAGAGGATTTGAAAGCAAGGCAGAATTGCAGGAAACAGATTTCAGGAGGTAGATTCGAATCGCCTTTAAAGCACATGAAAAGCGGCAAAACGTCGACAATGATGCCCTTGGCCAAAAAGGGCGTATGCGTTTTTTCCTGAATATATTCAGGAAAAAACGCATACGCCCTTTTTGGCCAACCAAGCAACCTGGAAAGGCAAATCAGCGCTACAAAGAGGTCTCGCTTCCCATCGGTCAAAAGGGCCATGCTGCAAAAAGTGTCAAAACCAGAAATGCAGGACAGGCCATGGAGAAATGGCAGCCTTGCTACGCTGATGGGCGGGATGTAAATTGCCAACAGCCACTCTGGAGAAGTGTACGGTGTGTCCTGAAACATCGAAAAAACACAGCTTAGGGAGCATAGGGCACGTCCACTCATGGGCGTATAAATTGGGAAAACTAAAAATCAGCAAGACACAGGCACCCCAATGTTTAGGGCTGCTATGTTGACAAGAACCTCCACTTCATGACACCTTAAATATCCCAGGAAAGAGAAAAATGGATAAAGAAGTTGTGGTCCTTATGTACAAAGGAATATCCCTCAGACATGAAATCAATGTCATAAGGCTAGTAGAAGCAAGATGAGTGGATTTAGGTATGACGATTCTAAGTGAAATAAGTCACACAGAAAAAGACACTTATCATAAGCTATCACTTACAGAGGGAATGTAAAAACCGCTACACTTGAACTGAATTACAGAACAGAACAGAATCACACGTTTAGAAAACACACTATGGCTGCTTAACGGGAAAGGTGAGGTGGGGTGATGCATAAAACAAGGGGTTCAAATTCGCTCAGATACCGTTCCATACACCCAATATGTAATAGACAAGACCTACTCCTTGCTCAGTGAACTGGACTCAACACCCCCTATTCACCGCACAAGAATATATGTGACTAGTAAGAATCTTAAAACCTATGTATTGATATCTGTCAGGAAGTGAGACAAGTGGGTGTAAAGCCGCATAAACACAGCCGTGAAAAGCAGCTAAACCCCATTATAAAAATAAATTACTTTTAAAAACCCGTAAAACAAAGACAGTGAAAGAGAGAGAAATTCTTACAAAATTCGTTCAGAGGCTGTGATGCAACCTGGATTGACCATATCTAGACCCACAGCTGGATGAGACATAAGGGTGGACACTCTTGGGGCTTAGAGGTTGGGTGAGGTTGGGTGAGCAAACGCAGACCCTTTAAAGTAATACTGTGTGGTACCCATCCCATGGGTCCCAAATCTCCAGGTTCAAGGGCATCTTCCTACATCGAAAACATGCATGAGAAACCCAGAAGATGGTACACCGTGTGATTTTGAAAGGTTTCTAAAACGCACCCAATTTCTCATCTCCTTGTGCTCGGGTTCGCCTTTCCAGCTACTTTACTAGCAATCTCCCTATTTGGAGAATCAGCACCTTTAAGCTCCTGTTCCCTACAGGTTGCAATTTGTCCTGAGGATGATCGGGAAGAGGGGCAACCAATGAGAGACTAGATCTAGGTGTTGGGACAGGCCCAGGTCACTCTATTTTCCCATCAGGAAGAAGAATTAACCACAGGCTCAGCCTGCCGCCAGGAACCAGAATAGGGCCTGAGGCAATCCCGCGCTTTTGCGGCCAGCTCCCAAAAAAGCGAGTTGAAAAATGGAGCTCAGGGACACTGCAATTCACAAACCCGCAGAGTTATAAATGATAACTCTCATCCACAGATATATTGAGGGAAGGCAACGAAGAGGATTTGAAAGCAAGGCAGAATTGCAGGAAACAGATTTCAGGAGGTAGATTCGAATCGCCTTTAAAGCACATGAAAAGTGGCAAAACATCGACAATGATGCCCTTGGCCAAAAAGGGCGTATGCGTTTTTTCCTGAATATATTCAGGAAAAAACGCATACGCCCTTTTTGGCCAACCAAGCAACCTGGAAAGGCAAATCAGCGCTACAAAGAGGTCTCGCTTCCCATCGGTCAAAAGGGCCATGCTGCAAAAAGTGTCAAAACCAGAAATGCAGGACAGGCCATGGAGAAATGGCAGCCTTGCTACGCTGATGGGCGGGATGTAAATTGCCAACAGCCACTCTGGAGAAGTGTACGGTGTGTCCTGAAACATCGAAAAAACACAGCTTAGGGAGCATAGGGCACGTCCACTCATGGGCGTATAAATTGGGAAAACTAAAAATCAGCAAGACACAGGCACCCCAATGTTTAGGGCTGCTATGTTGACAAGAACCTCCACTTCATGACACCTTAAATATCCCAGGAAAGAGAAAAATGGATAAAGAAGTTGTGGTCCTTATGTACAAAGGAATATCACTCAGACATGAAATCAATGTCATAAGGCTAGTAGAAGCAAGATGAGTGGATTTAGGTATGACGATTCTAAGTGAAATAAGTCACACAGAAAAAGACACTTATCATAAGATATCACTTATAGAGGGAATGTAAAAACCGCTACACTTGAACTGAATTACAAAACAGAACAGAGTCACACGTTTAGAAAACACACTATGGCTGCTTAACGGGAAAGGTGAGGTGGGGTGATGCATAAAACAAGGGGTTCAAATTTGCTCAGATACCGTTCCATACACCCAATATGTAATAGACAAGACCTACTCCTTGCTCCGTGAACTGGACTCAACAACCCCTTTTCACCGCACAAGAATATATGTGACTAGTAACAATCTTAAAACCTATGTATTGATATCTGTCTGGAAGTGAGTCAAGTGGGTGTAAAGCCGCATAAACACAGCCGTGAAAAGCAGCTAAACCCCATTATAAAAATAAATTACTTTTAAAAACCCGTAAAACAAAGACAGTGAAAGAGAGAGAAATTCTTACAAAATTCGTTCAGGGGCTGTGATGCAACCTGGATTGACCATATCTAGACCCACAACTGGATGAGACATAAGGGTGGACAATCTTGGGGCTGAGAGGTTGGGTGAGGTTGGGTGAGCAAACTCAGACCCTTTAAAGTAGTACTGCGTGGTACCCATCCCATGGGTCCCAAATCTCCAGGTTCAAGGGCATCTTCCTACATCGAAAACATGCATGAGAAACCCAGAAGATGGTACACCGTGTGATTTTGAAAGGTTTCTAAAACGCACCCAATTTCTCATCTCCTTGTGCTCGGGTTCGCCTTTCCAGCTACTTTACTAGCAATCTCCCTACTTGGAGAATCAGCACCTTTAAGCTCCTGTTCCCTACAGGTTGCAATTTGTCCTGAGGTTGAACGGGAAGAGGGGCAACCAATGAGAGACTAGATCTAGGTGTTGGGACAGGCCCAGGTCACTCTATTTTCCCATCAGGAAGAAGAATTAACCACAGGCTCAGCCTGCTGCCAGGAACCAGAATAGGGCCTGCGGCAATCCCGCGCTTTTGCGGCCAGCTCCCAAAAAAGCGAGTTGAAAAATGGAGCTCAGGGACACTGCAATTCACAAACCCGCAGAGTTATAAATGATAACTCTCATCCACAGATATATTGAGGGAAGGCAACGAAGAGGATTTGAAAGCAAGGCAGAATTGCAGGAAACAGATTTCAGGAGGTAGATTCGAATCGCCTTTAAAGCACATGAAAAGTGGCAAAACATCGACAATGATGCCCTTGGCCAAAAAGGGCGTATGCGTTTTTTCCTGAATATATTCAGGAAAAAACGCATACGCCCTTTTTGGCCAACCAAGCAACCTGGAAAGGCAAATCAGCGCTACAAAGAGGTCTCGCTTCCCATCGGTCAAAAGGGCCATGCTGCAAAAAGTGTCAAAACCAGAAATGCAGGATAGGCCATGGAGAAATGGCAGCCTTGCTACGCTGATGGGCGGGATGTAAATTGCCAACAGCCACTCTGGAGAAGTGTACGGTGTGTCCTGAAACATCGAAAAAACACAGCTTAGGGAGCATAGGGCACGTCCACTCATGGGCGTATAAATTGGGAAAACTAAAAATCAGCAAGACACAGGCACCCCAATGTTTAGGGCTGCTATGTTGACAAGAACCTCCACTTCATGACACCTTAAATATCCCAGGAAAGAGAAAAATGGATAAAGAAGTTGTGGTCCTTATGTACAAAGGAATATCACTCAGACATGAAATCAATGTCATAAGGCTAGTAGAAGCAAGATGAGTGGATTTAGGTATGACGATTCTAAGTGAAATAAGTCACACAGAAAAAGACACTTATCATAAGATATCACTTATAGAGGGAATGTAAAAACCGCTACACTTGAACTGAATTACAAAACAGAACAGAGTCACACGTTTAGAAAACACACTATGGCTGCTTAACGGGAAAGGTGAGGTGGGGTGATGCATAAAACAAGGGTTTCAAATTCGCTCAGATACTGTTCCATACACCCAATATGTAATAGACAAGACCTACTCCTTGCTCAGTGAACTGGACTCAACACCCACTATTCACCGCACAAGAATATATGTGACTAGTAAGAATCGTAAAACCTATGTATTGATATCTCTCTGGAAGTGTGTCAAGTGGGTGTAAAGCTGCATAAACACAGCCGTGAAAAGCAGCTAAACCCCATTATAAAAATAAATTACTTTTAAAAACCCGTAAAACAAAGACAGTGAAAGAGAGAGAAATTCTTACAAAATTCGTTCAGGGGCTGTGATGCAACCTGGATTGACCATATCTAGACCCACAACTGGATGAGACATAAGGGTGGACAATCTTGGGGCTGAGAGGTTGGGTGAGGTTGGGTGAGCAAACTCAGACCCTTTAAAGTAGTACTGCGTGGTACCCATCCCATGGGTCCCAAATCTCCAGGTTCAAGGGCATCTTCCTACATCGAAAACATGCATGAGAAACCCAGAAGATGGTACACCGTGTGATTTTGAAAGGTTTCTAAAACGCACCCAATTTCTCATCTCCTTGTGCTAGGGTTCGCCTTTCCAGCTACTTTACTAGCAATCTCCCTACTTGGAGAATCAGCACCTTTAAGCTCCTGTTCCCTACAGGTTGCAATTTGTCCTGAGGTTGAACGGGAAGAGGGGCAACCAATGAGAGACTAGATCTAGGTGTTGGGACAGGCCCAGGTCACTCTATTTTCCCATCAGGAAGAAGAATTAACCACAGGCTCAGCCTGCTGCCAGGAACCAGAATAGGGCCTGAGGCAATCCCGCGCTTTTGCGGCCAGCTCCCAAAAAAGCGAGTTGAAAAATCGAGCTCAGGGACACTGCAATTCACAAACCCGCAGAGTTATAAATGATAACTCTCATCCACAGATATATTGAGGGAAGGCAACGAAGAGGATTTGAAAGCAAGGCAGAATTGCAGGAAACAGGTTTCAGGAGGTAGATTCGAATCGCCTTTAAAGCACATGAAATGTGGCAAAACGTCGACAGTGATGCCCTTGGCCAAAAAGGGCGTATGCGTTTTTTCCTGAATATATTCAGGAAAAAACGCATACGCCCTTTTTGGCCAACCAAGCAACCTGGAAAGGCAAATCAGCGCTACAAAGAGGTCTCGCTTCCCATCGGTCAAAAGGGCCATGCTGCAAAAAGTGTCAAAACCAGAAATGCAGGACAGGCCATGGAGAAATGGCAGCCTTGCTACGCTGATGGGCGGGATGTAAATTGCCAACAGCCACTCTGGAGAAGTGTACGGTGTGTCCTGAAACATCGAAAAAACACAGCTTAGGGAGCATAGGGCACGTCCACTCATGGGCGTATAAATTGGGAAAACTAAAAATCAGCAAGACACAGGCACCCCAATGTTTAGGGCTGCTATGTTGACAAGAACCTCCACTTCATGACACCTTAAATATCCCAGGAAAGAGAAAAATGGATAAAGAAGTTGTGGTCCTTATGTACAAAGGAATATCCCTCAGACATGAAATCAATGTCATAAGGCTAGTAGAAGCAAGATGAGTGGATTTAGGTATGACGATTCTAAGTGAAATAAGTGACACAGAAAAAGACACTTATCATAAGCTATCACTTATAGAGGGAATGTAAAAACCGCTACACTTGAACTGAATTACAAAACAGAACAGAGTCACACGTTTAGAAAACACACTATGGCTGATTAACGGGAAAGGTGAGGTGGGGTGATGCATAAAACAAGGGTTTCAAATTCGCTCAGATACCGTTCCATACACCCAATATGTAATAGACAAGACCTACTCCTTGCTCAGTGAACTGGACTCAACACCCCCTATTCACCGCACAAGAATATATCTGACTAGTAAGAATCGTAAAACCTATGTATTGATATCTCTCTGGAAGTGAGCCAAGTGGGTGTAAAGCCGCATAAACACAGCCGTGAAAAACAGCTAAACCCCATTATAAAAATAAATTACTTTTAAAAACCCGTAAAACAAAGACAGTGAAAGAGAGAGAAATTCTTACAAAATTCGTTCAGGGGCTGTGATGCAACCTGGATTGACCATATCTAGACCCACACCTGGATGAGACATAAGGGTGGACACTCTTGGGGCTGAGAGGTTGGGTGAGGTTGGGTGAGCAAACTCAGACCCTTTAAAGTAATACTGCGTGGTACCCATCCCATGGGTCCCAAATCTCCAGGTTCAAGGGCATCTTCCTACATCAAAAACATGCATGAGAAACCCAGAAGATGGTACACCGTGTGATTTTGAAAGGTTTCTAAAAGGCACCCCATTTCTCATCTCCTTGTGCTAGGGTCCTCCTTTCCAGCTACTTTAGTAGCAATCTCCCTACGTGGAGAATCAGCACCTTTAAGCTCCTGTTCCCTACAGGTTGCAATTTGTCCTGAGGATGAACGGGAAGAGGGGCAACCAATGAGTGACTAGATCTAGGTGTTGGTAGAGGCACAGGTCACTCTATTTTCCCATCAGGAAGAAGAATTAACCACAGGCTCAGCCTGCCGCCAGGAACCAGAATAGGGCCTGAGGCAATCTCGCGCTTTTGTGGCCAGCTCCCAAAAAAGCGAGTTGAAAAATGGAGCTCAGGGACACTGCAATTCACAAACCCGCAGAGTTATAAATGATAACTCTCATCCACAGATATATTGAGGGAAGGCAACGAAGAGGATTTGAAAGCAAGGCAGAATTGCAGGAAGCAGATTTCAGGAGGTAGATTCGAATCGCCTTTAAAGCACATGAAAAGCGGCAAAACGTCGACAATGATGCCCTTGGCCAAAAAGGGCGTATGCGTTTTTTCCTGAATATATTCAGGAAAAAACGCATACGCCCTTTTTGGCCAACCAAGCAACCTGGAAAGGCAAATCAGCGCTACAAAGAAGTCTCGCTTCCCATCGGTCAAAAGGGCCATGCTGCAAAAAGTGTCAAAACCAGAAATGCAGGACAGGCCATGGAGAAATGGCAGCCTTGCTACGCTGATGGGCGGGATGTAAATTGCCAAAAGCCACTCTGGAGAAGTGTACGGTGTGTCCTGAAACATCGAAAAAACACAGCTTAGGGAGCATAGGGCACGTCCACTCATGGGCGTATAAATTGGGAAAACTAAAAATCAGCAAGACACAGGCACCCCAATGTTTAGGGCTGCTATGTTGACAAGAACCTCCACTTCATGACACCTTAAATATCCCAGGAAAGAGAAAAATGGATAAAGAAGTTGTGGTCCTTATGTACAAAGGAATATCACTCAGACATGAAATCAATGTCATAAGGCTAGTAGAAGCAAGATGAGTGGATTTAGGTATGACGATTCTAAGTGAAATAAGTCACACAGAAAAAGACACTTATCATAAGCTATCACTTATAGAGGGAATGTAAAAACCGCTACACCTGAACTGAATTACAAAACAGAACAGAGTCACACGTTTAGAAAACACACTATGGCTGCTTAACGGGAAAGGTGAGGTGGGGTGATGCATAAAACAAGGGTTTCAAATTCGCTCAGATACCGTTCCATACACCCAATATGTAATAGACAAGACCTACTCCTTGCTCAGTGAACTGGACTCAACACCCCCTATTCACCGCACAAGAATATATGTGACTAGTAAGAATCTTAAAACCTATGTATTGATATCTGTCTGGAAGTGAGTCAAGTGGGTGTAAAGCCGCATAAACACAGCCGTGAAAAGCAGCTAAACCCCATTATAAAATAAATTACTTTTAAAAACCCGTAAAACAAAGAAAGTGAAAGAGAGAGAAATTCTTACAAAATTCGTTCAGAGGCTGTGATGCAACCTGGATTGACCATATCTAGACCCACACCTGGATGAGACATAAGGGTGGACACTCTTGGGCTTAGAGGTTGGGTGAGGTTGGGTGAGCAAACGCAGACCCTTTAAAGTAATACTGTGTGGTACCCATCCCATGGTTGCCAAATCTCCAGGTTCAAGGGCATCTTCCTACATCGAAAACATGCATGAGAAACCCAGAAGATGGTACACCGTGTGATTTTGAAAGGTTTCTAAAACGCACCCCATTTCTCATCTCCTTGTGCTAGGGTTCGCCTTTCCAGCTACTTTACTAGCAATCTCCCTACTTGGAGAATCAGCACCTTTAAGCTCCTGTTCCCTACAGGTTGCAATTTGTCCTGAGGTTGAACGGGAAGAGGGGCAACCAATGAGAGACTAGATCTAGGTGTTGGGACAGGCCCAGGTCACTCTATTTTCCCATCAGGAAGAAGAATTAACCACAGGCTCAGCCTGCCGCCAGGAGCCAGAATAGGGCCTGAGGCAATCCCGCGCTTTTGCGGCCAGCTCCCAAAAAAGCGAGTTGAAAAATAGAGCTCAGGGACACTGCAATTCACAAACCCGCAGAGTTATAAATGATAACTCTCATCCACAGATATATTGAGGGAAGGCAACGAAGAGGATTTGAAAGCAAGGCAGATTTGCAGGAAGCAGATTTCAGGAGGTAGATTCGAATCGCCTTTAAAGCACATGAAAAGCGGCAAAACGTCGACAATGATGCCCTTGGCCAAAAAGGGCGTATGCGTTTTTTCCTGAATATATTCAGGAAAAAACGCATACGCCCTTTTTGGCCAACCAAGCAACCTGGAAAGGCAAATCAGCGCTACAAAGAAGTCTCGCTTCCCATCGGTCAAAAGGGCCATGCTGCAAAAAGTGTCAAAACCAGAAATGCAGTACAGGCCATGGAGAAATGGCAGCCTTGCTACGCTGATGGGCGGGATGTACATTGCCAAAAGCCACTCTGGAGAAGTGTACGGTGTGTCCTGAAACATCGAAAAAACACAGCTTAGGGAGCATAGGGCACGTCCACTCATGGGCGTATAAATTGGGAAAACTAAAAATCAGCAAGACACAGGCACCCCAATGTTTAGGGCTGCTATGTTGACAAGAACCTCCACTTCATGACACCTTAAATATCCCAGGAAAGAGAAAAATGGATAAAGAAGTTGTGGTCCTTATGTACAAAGGAATATCACTCAGACATGAAATCAATGTCATAAGGCTAGTAGAAGCAAGATGAGTGGATTTAGGTATGACGATTCTAAGTGAAATAAGTCACACAGAAAAAGACACTTATCATAAGCTATCACTTATAGAGGGAATGTAAAAACCGCTACACCTGAACTGAATTACAAAACAGAACAGAGTCACACGTTTAGAAAACACACTATGGCTGCTTAACGGGAAAGGTGAGGTGGGGTGATGCATAAAACAAGGGCTTCAAATTCGATCAGATACCGTTCCATACACCCAATATGTAATAGACAAGACCTACTCCTTGCTCAGTGAACTGGACTCAACACCCCCTATTCACCGCACAAGAATATATGTGAATAGTAAGAATCGTAAAACCTATGTATTGATATCTCTCTGGAAGTGTGTCAAGTGGGTGTAAAGCCGAATAAACACAGCCGTGAAAAGCAGCTAAACCCCATTATAAAAATAAATTACTTTTAAAAACCCGTAAAACAAAGACAGTGAAAGAGAGAGAAATTCTTACAAAATTCGTTCAGGGGCTGTGATGCAACCTGGATTGACCATATCTAGACCCACAACTGGATGAGACATAAGGGTGGACAATCTTGGGGCTGAGAGGTTGGGTGAGGTTGGGTGAGCAAACTCATACCCTTTAAAGTAGTACTGCGTGGTACCCATCCCATGGGTCCCAAATCTCCAGGATCAAGGGCATCTTCCTACATCGAAAACATGCATGAGAAACCCAGAAGATGGTACACCGTGTGATTTTGAAAGGTTTCTAAAACGCACCCAATTTCTCATCTCCTTGTGCTAGGGTTCGCCTTTCCAGCTACTTTACTAGCAATCTCCCTACTTGGAGAATCAGCACCTTTAAGCTCCTGTTCCCTACAGGTTGCAATTTGTCCTGAGGTTGAACGGGAAGAGGGGCAACCAATGAGAGACTAGATCTAGGTGTTGGGACAGGCCCAGGTCACTCTATTTTCCCATCAGGAAGAAGAATTAACCACAGGCTCAGCCTGATGCCAGGAACCAGAATAGGGCCTGAGGCAATCCCGCGCTTTTGCGGCCAGCTCCCAAAAAAGCGAGTTGAAAAATGGAGCTCAGGGACACTGCAATTCACAAACCCGCAGAGTTATAAATGATAACTCTCATCCACAGATATATTGAGGGAAGGCAACGAAGAGGATTTGAAAGCAAGGCAGAATTGCAGGAAACAGGTTTCAGGAGGTAGATTCGAATCGCCTTTAAAGCACATGAAAAGTGGCAAAACGTCGACAGTGATGCCCTTGGCCAAAAAGGGCGTATGCGTTTTTTCCTGAATATATTCAGGAAAAAACGCATACGCCCTTTTTGGCCAACCAAGCAACCTGGAAAGGCAAATCAGCGCTACAAAGAAGTCTCGCTTCCCATCGGTCAAAAGGGCCATGCTGCAAAAAGTGTCAAAACCAGAAATGCAGGACAGGCCATGGAGAAATGGCAGCCTTGCTACGCTGATGGGCGGGATGTAAATTGCCAACAGCCACTCTGGAGAAGTGTACGGTGTGTCCTGAAACATCGAAAAAACACAGCTTAGGGAGCATAGGGCACGTCCACTCATGGGCGTATAAATTGGGAAAACTAAAAATCAGCAAGACACAGGCACCCCAATGTTTAGGGCTGCTATGTTGACAAGAACCTCCACTTCATGACACCTTAAATATCCCAGGAAAGAGAAAAATGGATAAAGAAGTTGTGGTCCTTATGTACAAAGGAATATCCCTCAGACATGAAATCAATGTCATAAGGCTAGTAGAAGCAAGATGAGTGGATTTAGGTATGACGATTCTAAGTGAAATAAGTGACACAGAAAAAGACACTTATCATAAGCTATCACTTATAGAGGGAATGTAAAAACCGCTACACTTGAACTGAATTACAAAACAGAACAGAGTCACACGTTTAGAAAACACACTATGGCTGCTTAACGGGAAAGGTGAGGTGGGGTGATGCATAAAACAAGGGTTTCAAATTCGCTCAGATACTGTTCCATACACCCAATATGTAATAGACAAGACCTACTCCTTGCTCAGTGAACTGGACTCAACACCCCCTATTCACCGCACAAGAATATATGTGACTAGTAAGAATCTTAAAACCTATGTATTGATATCTGTCAGGAAGTGAGTCAAGTGGGTGTAAAGCCGCATAAACACAGCCGTGAAAAGCAGCTAAACCCCATTATAAAAATAAATTACTTTTAAAAACCCGTAAAACAAAGACAGTGAAAGAGAGAGAAATTCTTACAAAATTCGTTCAGAGGCTGTGATGCAACCTGGATTGACCATATCTAGACCCACAGCTGGATGAGACATAAGGGTGGACACTCTTGGGGCTTAGAGGTTGGGTGAGGTTGGGTGAGCAAACGCAGACCCTTTAAAGTAATACTGCGTGGTACCCATCCCATGGGTCCCAAATCTCCAGGTTCAAGGGCATATTCCTACATCGAAAACATGCATGAGAAACCCAGAAGATGGTACACCATGTGATTTTGAAAGGTTTCTAAAACGCACCCAATTTCTCATCTCCTTGTGCTCGGGTTCGCCTTTCCAGCTACTTTACTAGCAATCTCCCTACTTGGAGAATCAGCACCTTTAAGCTCCTGTTCCCTACAGGTTGCAATTTGTCCTGAGGATGAACGGGAAGAGGGGCAACCAATGAGAGACTAGATCTAGGTGTTGGGACAGGCCCAGGTCACTCTATTTTCCCATCAGGAAGAAGAATTAACCACAGGCTCAGCCTGCAGCCAGGAACCAGAATAGGGCCTGAGGCAATCCCGCGCTTTTGCGGCCAGCTCCCAAAAAAGCGAGTTGAAAAATGGAGCTCAGGGACACTGCAATTCACAAACCCGCAGAGTTATAAATGATAACTCTCATCCACAGATATATTGAGGGAAGGCAACGAAGAGGATTTGAAAGCAAGGCAGAATTGCAGGAAGCAGATTTCAGGAGGTAGATTCGAATCGCCTTTAAAGCACATGAAAAGCGGCAAAACGTCGACAATGATGCCCTTGGCCAAAAAGGGCGTATGCGTTTTTTCCTGAATATATTCAGGATAAAACGCATACGCCCTTTTTGGCCAACCAAGCAACCTGGAAAGGCAAATCAGCGCTACAAAGAAGTCTCGCTTCCCATCGGTCAAAAGGGCCATGCTGCAAAAAGTGTCAAAACCAGAAATGCAGTACAGGCCATGGAGAAATGGCAGCCTTGCTACGCTGATGGGCGGGATGTACATTGCCAAAAGCCACTCTGGAGAAGTGTACGGTGTGTCCTGAAACATCGAAAAAACACAGCTTAGGGAGCATAGGGCACGTCCACTCATGGGCGTATAAATTGGGAAAACTAAAAATCAGCAAGACACAGGCACCCCAATGTTTAGGGCTGCTATGTTGACAAGAACCTCCACTTCATGACACCTTAAATATCCCAGGAAAGAGAAAAATGGATAAAGAAGTTGTGGTCCTTATGTACAAAGGAATATCCCTCAGACATGAAATCAATGTCATAAGGCTAGTAGAAGCAAGATGAGTGGATTTAGGTATGACGATTCTAAGTGAAATAAGTGACACAGAAAAAGACACTTATCATAAGCTATCACTTATAGAGGGAATGTAAAAACCGCTACACTTGAACTGAATTACAAAACAGAACAGAGTCACACGTTTAGAAAACACACTATGGCTGATTAACGGGAAAGGTGAGGTGGGGTGATGCATAAAACAAGGGTTTCAAATTCGCTCAGATACCGTTCCATACACCCAATATGTAATAGACAAGACCTACTCCTTGCTCAGTGAACTGGACTCAACACCCCCTATTCACCGCACAAGAATATATCTGACTAGTAAGAATCGTAAAACCTATGTATTGATATCTCTCTGGAAGTGAGCCAAGTGGGTGTAAAGCCGCATAAACACAGCCGTGAAAAACAGCTAAACCCCATTATAAAAATAAATTACTTTTAAAAACCCGTAAAACAAAGACAGTGAAAGAGAGAGAAATTCTTACAAAATTCGTTCAGGGGCTGTGATGCAACCTGGATTGACCATATCTAGACCCACACCTGGATGAGACATAAGGGTGGACACTCTTGGGGCTGAGAGGTTGGGTGAGGTTGGGTGAGCAAACTCAGACCCTTTAAAGTAATACTGCGTGGTACCCATCCCATGGGTCCCAAATCTCCAGGTTCAAGGGCATCTTCCTACATCAAAAACATGCATGAGAAACCCAGAAGATGGTACACCGTGTGATTTTGAAAGGTTTCTAAAAGGCACCCCATTTCTCATCTCCTTGTGCTAGGGTCCTCCTTTCCAGCTACTTTAGTAGCAATCTCCCTACGTGGAGAATCAGCACCTTTAAGCTCCTGTTCCCTACAGGTTGCAATTTGTCCTGAGGATGAACGGGAAGAGGGGCAACCAATGAGTGACTAGATCTAGGTGTTGGTAGAGGCACAGGTCACTCTATTTTCCCATCAGGAAGAAGAATTAACCACAGGCTCAGCCTGCCGCCAGGAACCAGAATAGGGCCTGAGGCAATCTCGCGCTTTTGTGGCCAGCTCCCAAAAAAGCGAGTTGAAAAATGGAGCTCAGGGACACTGCAATTCACAAACCCGCAGAGTTATAAATGATAACTCTCATCCACAGATATATTGAGGGAAGGCAACGAAGAGGATTTGAAAGCAAGGCAGAATTGCAGGAAGCAGATTTCAGGAGGTAGATTCGAATCGCCTTTAAAGCACATGAAAAGCGGCAAAACGTCGACAATGATGCCCTTGGCCAAAAAGGGCGTATGCGTTTTTTCCTGAATATATTCAGGAAAAAACGCATACGCCCTTTTTGGCCAACCAAGCAACCTGGAAAGGCAAATCAGCGCTACAAAGAAGTCTCGCTTCCCATCGGTCAAAAGGGCCATGCTGCAAAAAGTGTCAAAACCAGAAATGCAGGACAGGCCATGGAGAAATGGCAGCCTTGCTACGCTGATGGGCGGGATGTAAATTGCCAAAAGCCACTCTGGAGAAGTGTACGGTGTGTCCTGAAACATCGAAAAAACACAGCTTAGGGAGCATAGGGCACGTCCACTCATGGGCGTATAAATTGGGAAAACTAAAAATCAGCAAGACACAGGCACCCCAATGTTTAGGGCTGCTATGTTGACAAGAACCTCCACTTCATGACACCTTAAATATCCCAGGAAAGAGAAAAATGGATAAAGAAGTTGTGGTCCTTATGTACAAAGGAATATCACTCAGACATGAAATCAATGTCATAAGGCTAGTAGAAGCAAGATGAGTGGATTTAGGTATGACGATTCTAAGTGAAATAAGTCACACAGAAAAAGACACTTATCATAAGCTATCACTTATAGAGGGAATGTAAAAACCGCTACACCTGAACTGAATTACAAAACAGAACAGAGTCACACGTTTAGAAAACACACTATGGCTGCTTAACGGGAAAGGTGAGGTGGGGTGATGCATAAAACAAGGGTTTCAAATTCGCTCAGATACCGTTCCATACACCAATATGTAATAGACAAGACCTACTCCTTGATCAGTGAACTGGACTCAACACCCCCTATTCACCGCACAAGAATATATGTGACTAGTAAGAATCTTAAAACCTATGTATTGATATCTGTCTGGAAGTGAGTCAAGTGGGTGTAAAGCCGCATAAACACAGCCGTGAAAAGCAGCTAAACCCCATTATAAAATAAATTACTTTTAAAAACCCGTAAAACAAAGAAAGTGAAAGAGAGAGAAATTCTTACAAAATTCGTTCAGAGGCTGTGATGCAACCTGGATTGACCATATCTAGACCCACACCTGGATGAGACATAAGGGTGGACACTCTTGGGCTTAGAGGTTGGGTGAGGTTGGGTGAGCAAACGCAGACCCTTTAAAGTAATACTGTGTGGTACCCATCCCATGGTTGCCAAATCTCCAGGTTCAAGGGCATCTTCCTACATCGAAAACATGCATGAGAAACCCAGAAGATGGTACACCGTGTGATTTTGAAAGGTTTCTAAAACGCACCCCATTTCTCATCTCCTTGTGCTAGGGTTCGCCTTTCCAGCTACTTTACTAGCAATCTCCCTACTTGGAGAATCAGCACCTTTAAGCTCCTGTTCCCTACAGGTTGCAATTTGTCCTGAGGTTGAACGGGAAGAGGGGCAACCAATGAGAGACTAGATCTAGGTGTTGGGACAGGCCCAGGTCACTCTATTTTCCCATCAGGAAGAAGAATTAACCACAGGCTCAGCCTGCCGCCAGGAGCCAGAATAGGGCCTGAGGCAATCCCGCGCTTTTGCGGCCAGCTCCCCAAAAAAGCGAGTTGAAAAATAGAGCTCAGGGACACTGCAATTCACAAACCCGCAGAGTTATAAATGATAACTCTCATCCACAGATATATTGAGGGAAGGCAACGAAGAGGATTTGAAAGCAAGGCAGATTTGCAGGAAGCAGATTTCAGGAGGTAGATTCGAATCGCCTTTAAAGCACATGAAAAGCGGCAAAACGTCGACAATGATGCCCTTGGCCAAAAAGGGCGTATGCGTTTTTTCCTGAATATATTCAGGAAAAAACGCATACGCCCTTTTTGGCCAACCAAGCAACCTGGAAAGGCAAATCAGCGCTACAAAGAAGTCTCGCTTCCCATCGGTCAAAAGGGCCATGCTGCAAAAAGTGTCAAAACCAGAAATGCAGTACAGGCCATGGAGAAATGGCAGCCTTGCTACGCTGATGGGCGGGATGTACATTGCCAAAAGCCACTCTGGAGAAGTGTACGGTGTGTCCTGAAACATCGAAAAAACACAGCTTAGGGAGCATAGGGCACGTCCACTCATGGGCGTATAAATTGGGAAAACTAAAAATCAGCAAGACACAGGCACCCCAATGTTTAGGGCTGCTATGTTGACAAGAACCTCCACTTCATGACACCTTAAATATCCCAGGAAAGAGAAAAATGGATAAAGAAGTTGTGGTCCTTATGTACAAAGGAATATCACTCAGACATGAAATCAATGTCATAAGGCTAGTAGAAGCAAGATGAGTGGATTTAGGTATGACGATTCTAAGTGAAATAAGTCACACAGAAAAAGACACTTATCATAAGCTATCACTTATAGAGGGAATGTAAAAACCGCTACACCTGAACTGAATTACAAAACAGAACAGAGTCACACGTTTAGAAAACACACTATGGCTGCTTAACGGGAAAGGTGAGGTGGGGTGATGCATAAAACAAGGGCTTCAAATTCGCTCAGATACCGTTCCATACACCCAATATGTAATAGACAAGACCTACTCCTTGCTCAGTGAACTGGACTCAACACCCCCTATTCACCGCACAAGAATATATGTGAATAGTAAGAATCGTAAAACCTATGTATTGATATCTCTCTGGAAGTGTGTCAAGTGGGTGTAAAGCCGAATAAACACAGCCGTGAAAAGCAGCTAAACCCCATTATAAAAATAAATTACTTTTAAAAACCCGTAAAACAAAGACAGTGAAAGAGAGAGAAATTCTTACAAAATTCGTTCAGGGGCTGTGATGCAACCTGGATTGACCATATCTAGACCCACAACTGGATGAGACATAAGGGTGGACAATCTTGGGGCTGAGAGGTTGGGTGAGGTTGGGTGAGCAAACTCATACCCTTTAAAGTAGTACTGCGTGGTACCCATCCCATGGGTCCCAAATCTCCAGGATCAAGGGCATCTTCCTACATCGAAAACATGCATGAGAAACCCAGAAGATGGTACACCGTGTGATTTTGAAAGGTTTCTAAAACGCACCCAATTTCTCATCTCCTTGTGCTAGGGTTCGCCTTTCCAGCTACTTTACTAGCAATCTCCCTACTTGGAGAATCAGCACCTTTAAGCTCCTGTTCCCTACAGGTTGCAATTTGTCCTGAGGTTGAACGGGAAGAGGGGCAACCAATGAGAGACTAGATCTAGGTGTTGGGACAGGCCCAGGTCACTCTATTTTCCCATCAGGAAGAAGAATTAACCACAGGCTCAGCCTGATGCCAGGAACCAGAATAGGGCCTGAGGCAATCCCGCGCTTTTGCGGCCAGCTCCCAAAAAAGCGAGTTGAAAAATGGAGCTCAGGGACACTGCAATTCACAAACCCGCAGAGTTATAAATGATAACTCTCATCCACAGATATATTGAGGGAAGGCAACGAAGAGGATTTGAAAGCAAGGCAGAATTGCAGGAAACAGGTTTCAGGAGGTAGATTCGAATCGCCTTTAAAGCACATGAAAAGTGGCAAAACGTCGACAGTGATGCCCTTGGCCAAAAAGGGCGTATGCGTTTTTTCCTGAATATATTCAGGAAAAAACGCATACGCCCTTTTTGGCCAACCAAGCAACCTGGAAAGGCAAATCAGCGCTACAAAGAAGTCTCGCTTCCCATCGGTCAAAAGGGCCATGCTGCAAAAAGTGTCAAAACCAGAAATGCAGGACAGGCCATGGAGAAATGGCAGCCTTGCTACGCTGATGGGCGGGATGTAAATTGCCAACAGCCACTCTGGAGAAGTGTACGGTGTGTCCTGAAACATCGAAAAAACACAGCTTAGGGAGCATAGGGCACGTCCACTCATGGGCGTATAAATTGGGAAAACTAAAAATCAGCAAGACACAGGCACCCCAATGTTTAGGGCTGCTATGTTGACAAGAACCTCCACTTCATGACACCTTAAATATCCCAGGAAAGAGAAAAATGGATAAAGAAGTTGTGGTCCTTATGTACAAAGGAATATCCCTCAGACATGAAATCAATGTCATAAGGCTAGTAGAAGCAAGATGAGTGGATTTAGGTATGACGATTCTAAGTGAAATAAGTGACACAGAAAAAGACACTTATCATAAGCTATCACTTATAGAGGGAATGTAAAAACCGCTACACTTGAACTGAATTACAAAACAGAACAGAGTCACACGTTTAGAAAACACACTATGGCTGCTTAACGGGAAAGGTGAGGTGGGGTGATGCATAAAACAAGGGTTTCAAATTCGCTCAGATACTGTTCCATACACCCAATATGTAATAGACAAGACCTACTCCTTGCTCAGTGAACTGGACTCAACACCCCCTATTCACCGCACAAGAATATATGTGACTAGTAAGAATCTTAAAACCTATGTATTGATATCTGTCAGGAAGTGAGTCAAGTGGGTGTAAAGCCGCATAAACACAGCCGTGAAAAGCAGCTAAACCCCATTATAAAAATAAATTACTTTTAAAAACCCGTAAAACAAAGACAGTGAAAGAGAGAGAAATTCTTACAAAATTCGTTCAGAGGCTGTGATGCAACCTGGATTGACCATATCTAGACCCACAGCTGGATGAGACATAAGGGTGGACACTCTTGGGGCTTAGAGGTTGGGTGAGGTTGGGTGAGCAAACGCAGACCCTTTAAAGTAATACTGCGTGGTACCCATCCCATGGGTCCCAAATCTCCAGGTTCAAGGGCATATTCCTACATCGAAAACATGCATGAGAAACCCAGAAGATGGTACACCATGTGATTTTGAAAGGTTTCTAAAACGCACCCAATTTCTCATCTCCTTGTGCTCGGGTTCGCCTTTCCAGCTACTTTACTAGCAATCTCCCTACTTGGAGAATCAGCACCTTTAAGCTCCTGTTCCCTACAGGTTGCAATTTGTCCTGAGGATGAACGGGAAGAGGGGCAACCAATGAGAGACTAGATCTAGGTGTTGGGACAGGCCCAGGTCACTCTATTTTCCCATCAGGAAGAAGAATTAACCACAGGCTCAGCCTGCAGCCAGGAACCAGAATAGGGCCTGAGGCAATCCCGCGCTTTTGCGGCCAGCTCCCAAAAAAGCGAGTTGAAAAATGGAGCTCAGGGACACTGCAATTCACAAACCCGCAGAGTTATAAATGATAACTCTCATCCACAGATATATTGAGGGAAGGCAACGAAGAGGATTTGAAAGCAAGGCAGAATTGCAGGAAGCAGATTTCAGGAGGTAGATTCGAATCGCCTTTAAAGCACATGAAAAGCGGCAAAACGTCGACAATGATGCCCTTGGCCAAAAAGGGCGTATGCGTTTTTTCCTGAATATATTCAGGATAAAACGCATACGCCCTTTTTGGCCAACCAAGCAACCTGGAAAGGCAAATCAGCGCTACAAAGAAGTCTCGCTTCCCATCGGTCAAAAGGGCCATGCTGCAAAAAGTGTCAAAACCAGAAATGCAGTACAGGCCATGGAGAAATGGCAGCCTTGCTACGCTGATGGGCGGGATGTACATTGCCAAAAGCCACTCTGGAGAAGTGTACGGTGTGTCCTGAAACATCGAAAAAACACAGCTTAGGGAGCATAGGGCACGTCCACTCATGGGCGTATAAATTGGGAAAACTAAAAATCAGCAAGACACAGGCACCCCAATGTTTAGGGCTGCTATGTTGACAAGAACCTCCACTTCATGACACCGTAAATATCCCAGGAAAGAGAAAAATGGATAAAGAAGTTGTGGTCCTTATGTACAAAGGAATATCACTCAGACATGAAATCAATGTCATAAGGCTAGTAGAAGCAAGATGAGTGGATTTAGGTATGATGATTCTAAGTGAAATAAGTGACACAGAAAAAGACACTTATCATAAGCTATCACTTATAGAGGGAATGTAAAAACCGCTACACCTGAACTGAATTACAAAACAGAACAGAGTCACACGTTTAGAAAACACACTATGGCTGCTTAACGGGAAAGGTGAGGTGGGGTGATGCATAAAACAAGGGCTTCAAATTCGCTCAGATACCGTTCCATACACCCAATATGTAATAGACAAGACCTACTCCTTGCTCAGTGAACTGGACTCAACACCCCCTATTCACCGCACAAGAATATATGTGACTAGTAAGAATCGTAAAACCTATGTATTGATATCTCTCTGGAAGTGAGTCAAGTGGGTGTAAAGCCGCATAAACACAGCCGTGAAAAGCAGCTAAACCCCATTATAAAAATAAATTACTTTTAAAAACCCGTAAAACAAAGACAGTGAAAGAGAGAGAAATTCTTACAAAATTCGTTCAGAGGCTGTGATGCAACCTGGATTGACCATATCTAGACCCACAGCTGGATGAGACATAAGGGTGGACACTCTTGGGGCTTAGAGGTTGGGTGAGGTTGGGTGAGCAAACGCAGACCCTTTAAAGTAATACTGCGTGGTACCCATCCCATGGGTCCCAAATCTCCAGGTTCAAGGGCATCTTCCTACATCGAAAACATGCATGAGAAACCCAGAAGATGGTACACCGTGTGATTTTGAAAGGTTTCTAAAACGCACCCAATTTCTCATCTCCTTGTGCTCGGGTTCGCCTTTCCAGCTACTTTACTAGCAATCTCCCTACTTGGAGAATCAGCACCTTTAAGCTCCTGTTCCCTACAGGTTGCAATTTGTCCTGAGGATGAACGGGAAGAGGGGCAACCAATGAGAGACTAGATCTAGGTGTTGGGACAGGCCCAGGTCACTCTATTTTCCCATCAGGAAGAAGAATTAACCACAGGCTCAGCCTGCCGCCAGGAACCAGAATAGGGCCTGAGGCAATCCCGCGCTTTTGCGGCCAGCTCCCAAAAAAGCGAGTTGAAAAATGGAGCTCAGGGACACTGCAATTCACAAACCCGCAGAGTTATAAATGATAACTCTCATCCACAGATATATTGAGGGAAGGCAACGAAGAGGATTTGAAAGCAAGGCAGAATTGCAGGAAACAGATTTCAGGAGGTAGATTCGAATCGCCTTTAAAGCACATGAAAAGTGGCAAAACATCGACACTGATGCCCTTGGCCAAAAAGGGCGTATGCGTTTTTTCCTGAATATATTCAGGAAAAAACGCATACGCCCTTTTTGGCCAACTAAGCAACCTGGAAAGGCAAATCAGCGCTACAAAGAGGTCTCGCTTCCCATCGGTCAAAAGGGCCATGCTGCAAAAAGTGTCAAAACCAGAAATGCAGGACAGGCCATGGAGAAATGGCAGCCTTGCTACGCTGATGGGCGGGATGTAAATTGCCAACAGCCACTCTGGAGAAGTGTACGGTGTGTCCTGAAACATCGAAAAAACACAGCTTAGGGAGCATAGGGCACGTCCACTCATGGGCGTATAAATTGGGAAAACTAAAAATCAGCAAGACACAGGCACCCCAATGTTTAGGGCTGCTATGTTGACAAGAACCTCCACTTCATGACACCTTAAATATCCCAGGAAAGAGAAAAATGGATAAAGAAGTTGTGGTCCTTATGTACAAAGGAATATCACTCAGACATGAAATCAATGTCATAAGGCTAGTAGAAGCAAGATGAGTGGATTTAGGTATGACGATTCTAAGTGAAATAAGTCACACAGAAAAAGACACTTATCATAAGATATCACTTATAGAGGGAATGTAAAAACCGCTACACCTGAACTGAATTACAAAACAGAACAGAGTCACACGTTTAGAAAACACACTATGGCTGCTTAACGGGAAAGGTGAGGTGGGGTGATGCATAAAACAAGGGTTTCAAATTCGCTCAGATACTGTTCCATACACCCAATATGTAATAGACAAGACCTACTCCTTGCTCAGTGAACTGGACTCAACACCCCCTATTCACCGCACAAGAATATATGTGACTAGTAAGAATCTTAAAACCTATGTATTGATATCTGTCAGGAAGTGAGTCAAGTGGGTGTAAAGCCGCATAAACACAGCCGTGAAAAGCAGCTAAACCCCATTATAAAAATAAATTACTTTTAAAAACCCGTAAAACAAAGACAGTGAAAGAGAGAGAAATTCTTACAAAATTCGTTCAGAGGCTGTGATGCAACCTGGATTGACCATATCTAGACCCACAGCTGGATGAGACATAAGGGTGGACACTCTTGGGGCTTAGAGGTTGGGTGAGGTTGGGTGAGCAAACGCAGACCCTTTAAAGTAATACTGCGTGGTACCCATCCCATGGGTCCCAAATCTCCAGGTTCAAGGGCATATTCCTACATCGAAAACATGCATGAGAAACCCAGAAGATGGTACACCATGTGATTTTGAAAGGTTTCTAAAACGCACCCAATTTCTCATCTCCTTGTGCTCGGGTTCGCCTTTCCAGCTACTTTACTAGCAATCTCCCTACTTGGAGAATCAGCACCTTTAAGCTCCTGTTCCCTACAGGTTGCAATTTGTCCTGAGGATGAACGGGAAGAGGGGCAACCAATGAGAGACTAGATCTAGGTGTTGGGACAGGCCCAGGTCACTCTATTTTCCCATCAGGAAGAAGAATTAACCACAGGCTCAGCCTGCAGCCAGGAACCAGAATAGGGCCTGAGGCAATCCCGCGCTTTTGCGGCCAGCTCCCAAAAAAGCGAGTTGAAAAATGGAGCTCAGGGACACTGCAATTCACAAACCCGCAGAGTTATAAATGATAACTCTCATCCACAGATATATTGAGGGAAGGCAACGAAGAGGATTTGAAAGCAAGGCAGAATTGCAGGAAGCAGATTTCAGGAGGTAGATTCGAATCGCCTTTAAAGCACATGAAAAGCGGCAAAACGTCGACAATGATGCCCTTGGCCAAAAAGGGCGTATGCGTTTTTTCCTGAATATATTCAGGATAAAACGCATACGCCCTTTTTGGCCAACCAAGCAACCTGGAAAGGCAAATCAGCGCTACAAAGAAGTCTCGCTTCCCATCGGTCAAAAGGGCCATGCTGCAAAAAGTGTCAAAACCAGAAATGCAGTACAGGCCATGGAGAAATGGCAGCCTTGCTACGCTGATGGGCGGGATGTACATTGCCAAAAGCCACTCTGGAGAAGTGTACGGTGTGTCCTGAAACATCGAAAAAACACAGCTTAGGGAGCATAGGGCACGTCCACTCATGGGCGTATAAATTGGGAAAACTAAAAATCAGCAAGACACAGGCACCCCAATGTTTAGGGCTGCTATGTTGACAAGAACCTCCACTTCATGACACCGTAAATATCCCAGGAAAGAGAAAAATGGATAAAGAAGTTGTGGTCCTTATGTACAAAGGAATATCACTCAGACATGAAATCAATGTCATAAGGCTAGTAGAAGCAAGATGAGTGGATTTAGGTATGATGATTCTAAGTGAAATAAGTGACACAGAAAAAGACACTTATCATAAGCTATCACTTATAGAGGGAATGTAAAAACCGCTACACCTGAACTGAATTACAAAACAGAACAGAGTCACACGTTTAGAAAACACACTATGGCTGCTTAACGGGAAAGGTGAGGTGGGGTGATGCATAAAACAAGGGCTTCAAATTCGCTCAGATACCGTTCCATACACCCAATATGTAATAGACAAGACCTACTCCTTGCTCAGTGAACTGGACTCAACACCCCCTATTCACCGCACAAGAATATATGTGACTAGTAAGAATCTTAAAACCTATGTATTGATATCTGTCTGGAAGTGAGTCAAGTGGGTGTAAAGCCGCATAAACACAGCCGTGAAAAGCAGCTAAACCCCATTATAAAAATAAATTACTTTTAAAAACCCGTAAAACAAAGACAGTGAAAGAGAGAGAAATTCTTACAAAATTCGTTCAGAGGCTGTGATGCAACCTGGATTGACCATATCTAGACCCACAGCTGGATGAGACATAAGGGTGGACACTCTTGGGGCTTAGAGGTTGGGTGAGGTTGGGTGAGCAAACGCAGACCCTTTAAAGTAATACTGCGTGGTACCCATCCCATGGGTCCCAAATCTCCAGGTTCAAGGGCATCTTCCTACATCGAAAACATGCATGAGAAACCCAGAAGATGGTACACCGTGTGATTTTGAAAGGTTTCTAAAACGCACCCAATTTCTCATCTCCTTGTGCTCGGGTTCGCCTTTCCAGCTACTTTACTAGCAATCTCCCTACTTGGAGAATCAGCACCTTTAAGCTCCTGTTCCCTACAGGTTGCAATTTGTCCTGAGGATGAACGGGAAGAGGGGCAACCAATGAGAGACTAGATCTAGGTGTTGGGACAGGCCCAGGTCACTCTATTTTCCCATCAGGAAGAAGAATTAACCACAGGCTCAGCCTGCCGCCAGGAACCAGAATAGGGCCTGAGGCAATCCCGCGCTTTTGCGGCCAGCTCCCAAAAAAGCGAGTTGAAAAATGGAGCTCAGGGACACTGCAATTCACAAACCCGCAGAGTTATAAATGATAACTCTCATCCACAGATATATTGAGGGAAGGCAACGAAGAGGATTTGAAAGCAAGGCAGAATTGCAGGAAACAGATTTCAGGAGGTAGATTCGAATCGCCTTTAAAGCACATGAAAAGTGGCAAAACATCGACAATGATGCCCTTGGCCAAAAAGGGCGTATGCGTTTTTTCCTGAATATATTCAGGAAAAAACGCATACGCCCTTTTTGGCCAACTCAGCAACCTGGAAAGGCAAATCAGCGCTACAAAGAGGTCTCGCTTCCCATCGGTCAAAAGGGCCATGCTGCAAAAAGTGTCAAAACCAGAAATGCAGGACAGGCCATGGAGAAATGGCAGCCTTGCTACGCTGATGGGCGGGATGTAAATTGCCAACAGCCACTCTGGAGAAGTGTACGGTGTGTCCTGAAACATCGAAAAAACACAGCTTAGGGAGCATAGGGCACGTCCACTCATGGGCGTATAAATTGGGAAAACTAAAAATCAGCAAGACACAGGCACCCCAATGTTTAGGGCTGCTATGTTGACAAGAACCTCCACTTCATGACACCTTAAATATCCCAGGAAAGAGAAAAATGGATAAAGAAGTTGTGGTCCTTATGTACAAAGGAATATCACTCAGACATGAAATCAATGTCATAAGGCTAGTAGAAGCAAGATGAGTGGATTTAGGTATGACGATTCTAAGTGAAATAAGTCACACAGAAAAAGACACTTATCATAAGATATCACTTATAGAGGGAATGTAAAAACCGCTACACCTGAACTGAATTACAAAACAGAACAGAGTCACACGTTTAGAAAACACACTATGGCTGCTTAACGGGAAAGGTGAGGTGGGGTGATGCATAAAACAAGGGTTTCAAATTCGCTCAGATACCGTTCCATACACCCAATATGTAATAGACAAGACCTACTCCTTGCTCAGTGAACTGGACTCAACACCCCCTAATCACCGCACAAGAATATATGTGAATACTAAGAATCGTAAAACCTATGTATTGATATCTCTCTGGAAGTGTGTCAAGTGGGTGTAAAGCTGCATAAACACAGCCGTGAAAAGCAGCTAAACCCCATTATAAAAATAAATTACTTTTAAAAACCCGTAAAACAAAGACAGTGAAAGAGAGAGAAATTCTTACAAAATTCGTTCAGGGGCTGTGATGCAACCTGGATTGACCATATCTAGACCCACAACTGGATGAGACATAAGGGTGGACAATCTTGGGGCTGAGAGGTTGGGTGAGGTTGGGTGAGCAAACTCAGACCCTTTAAAGTAGTACTGCGTGGTACCCATCCCATGGGTCCCAAATCTCCAGGTTCAAGGGCATCTTCCTACATCGAAAACATGCATGAGAAACCCAGAAGATGGTACACCGTGTGATTTTGAAAGGGTTCTAAAACGCACCCAATTTCTCATCTCCTTGTGCTAGGGTTCGCCTTTCCAGCTACTTTACTAGCAATCTCCCTACTTGGAGAATCAGCACCTTTAAGCTCCTGTTCCCTACAGGTTGCAATTTGTCCTGAGGTTGAACGGGAAGAGGGGCAACCAATGAGAGACTAGATCTAGGTGTTGGGACAGGCCCAGGTCACTCTATTTTCCCATCAGGAAGAAGAATTAACCACAGGCTCAGCCTGCCGCCAGGAACCAGAATAGGGCCTGAGGCAATCCCGCGCTTTTGCGGCCAGCTCCCAAAAAAGCGAGTTGAAAAATGGAGCTCAGGGACACTGCAATTCACAAACCCGCAGAGTTATAAATGATAACTCTCATCCACAGATATATTGAGGGAAGGCAACGAAGAGGATTTGAAAGCAAGGCAGAATTGCAGGAAACAGATTTCAGGAGGTAGATTCGAATCGCCTTTAAAGCACATGAAAAGTGGCAAAACGTCGACAGTGATGCCCTTGGCCAAAAAGGGCGTATGCGTTTTTTCCTGAATATATTCAGGAAAAAACGCATACGCCCTTTTTGGCCAACCAAGCAACCTGGAAAGGCAAATCAGCGCTACAAAGAAGTCTCGCTTCCCATCGGTCAAAAGGGACATGCTGCAAAAAGTGTCAAAACCAGAAACGCAGGACAGGCCATGGAAAAATGGCAGCCTTACTATGCTGATGGGCGGGATGTAAATTGCCAACAGCCACTCTGGAGAAGTGTACGGTGTGTCCTGAAACATCGAAAAAACACAGCTTAGGGAGCATAGGGCACGTCCACTCATGGGCGTATAAATTGGGAAAACTAAAAATCAGCAAGACACAGGCACCCCAATGTTTAGGGCTGCTATGTTGACAAGAACCTCCACTTCATGACACCTTAAATATCCCAGGAAAGAGAAAAATGGATAAAGAAGTTGTGGTCCTTATGTACAAAGGAATATCCCTCAGACATGAAATCAATGTCATAAGGCTAGTAGAAGCAAGATGAGTGGATTTAGGTATGACGATTCTAAGTGAAATAAGTGACACAGAAAAAGACACTTATCATAAGCTATCACTTATAGAGGGAATGTAAAAACCGCTACACTTGAACTGAATTACAAAACAGAACAGAGTCACACGTTTAGAAAACACACTATGGCTGCTTAACGGGAAAGGTGAGGTGGGGTGATGCATAAAACAAGGGTTTCAAATTCGCTCAGATACTGTTCCATACACCCAATATGTAATAGACAAGACCTACTCCTTGCTCAGTGAACTGGACTCAACACCCCCTATTCACCGCACAAGAATATATGTGACTAGTAAGAATCGTAAAACCTATGTATTGATATCTGTCAGGGAGTGAGTCAAGTGGGTGTAAAGCCGCATAAACACAGCCGTGAAAAGCAGCTAAACCCCATTATAAAAATAAATTACTTTTAAAAACCCGTAAAACAAAGACAGTGAAAGAGAGAGAAATTCTTACAAAATTCGTTCAGAGGCTGTGATGCAACCTGGATTGACCATATCTAGACCCACAGCTGGATGAGACATAAGGGTGGACACTCTTGGGGCTTAGAGGTTGGGTGAGGTTGGGTGAGCAAACGCAGACCCTTTAAAGTAATACTGTGTGGTACCCATCCCATGGGTCCCAAATCTCCAGGTTCAAGGGCATCTTCCTACATCGAAAACATGCATGAGAAACCCAGAAGATGGTACACCGTGTGATTTTGAAAGGTTTCTAAAACTCACCCAATTTCTCATCTCCTTGTGCTCGGGTTCGCCTTTCCAGCTACTTTACTAGCAATCTCCCTACTTGGAGAATCAGCACCTTTAAGCTCCTGTTCCCTACAGGTTGCAATTTGTCCTGAGGATGAACGGGAAGAGGGGCAACCAATGAGAGACTAGATCTAGGTGTTGGGACAGGCCCAGGTCACTCTATTTTCCCATCAGGAAGAAGAATTAACCACAGGCTCAGCCTGCCGCCAGGAACCAGAATAGGGCCTGAGGCAATCCCGCGCTTTTGCGGCCAGCTCCCAAAAAAGCGAGTTGAAAAATGGAGCTCAGGGACACTGCAATTCACAAACCCGCAGAGTTATAAATGATAACTCTCATTCACAGATATATTGAGGGAAGGCAACGAAGAGGATTTGAAAGCAAGGCAGAATTGCAGGAAACAGATTTCAGGAGGTAGATTCGAATCGCCTTTAAAGCACATGAAAAGTGGCAAAACATCGACAATGATGCCCTTGGCCAAAAAGGGCGTATGCGTTTTTTCCTGAATATATTCAGGAAAAAACGCATACGCCCTTTTTCGCCAACCAAGCAACCTGGAAAGGCAAATCAGCGCTACAAAGAGGTCTCGCTTCCCATCGGTCAAAAGGGCCATGCTGCAAAAAGTGTCAAAACCAGAAATGCAGGACAGGCCATGGAGAAATGACAGCCTTGCTACGCTGATGGGCGGGATGTAAATTGCCAACAGCCACTCTGGAGAAGTGTACGGTGTGTCCTGAAACATCGAAAAAACACAGCTTAGGGAGCATAGGGCACGTCCACTCATGGGCGTATAAATTGGGAAAACTAAAAATCAGCAAGACACAGGCACCCCAATGTTTAGGGCTGCTATGTTGACAAGAACCTCCACTTCATGACACCTTAAATATCCCAGGAAAGAGAAAAATGGATAAAGAAGTTGTGGTCCTTATGTACAAAGGAATATCCCTCAGACATGAAATCAATGTCATAAGGCTAGTAGAAGCAAGATGAGTGGATTTAGGTATGACGATTCTAAGTGAAATAAGTGACACAGAAAAAGACACTTATCATAAGCTATCACTTATAGAGGGAATGTAAAAACCGCTACACTTGAACTGAATTACAAAACAGAACAGAGTCACACGTTTAGAAAACACACTATGGCTGCTTAACGGGAAAGGTGAGGTGGGGTGATGCATAAAACAAGGGTTTCAAATTCGCTCAGATACTGTTCCATACACCCAATATGTAATAGACAAGACCTACTCCTTGCTCAGTGAACTGGACTCAACACCCCCTATTCACCGCACAAGAATATATCTGACTAGTAAGAATCGTAAAACCTATGTATTGATATCTCTCTGGAAGTGAGCCAAGTGGGTGTAAAGCCGCATAAACACAGCCGTGAAAAACAGTTAAACCCCATTATAAAAATAAATTACTTTTAAAAACCCGTAAAACAAAGACAGTGAAAGAGAGAGAAATTCTTACAAAATTCGTTCAGGGGCTGTGATGCAACCTGGATTGACCATATCTAGACCCACAGCTGGATGAGACATAAGGGTGGACACTCTTGGGCTTAGAGGTTGGGTGAGGTTGGGTGAGCAAACGCAGACCCTTTAAAGTAATACTGTGTGGTACCCATCCCATGGGTCCCAAATCTCCAGGTTCAAGGGCATCTTCCTACATCGAAAACATGCATGAGAAACCCAGAAGATGGTACACCGTGTGATTTTGAAAGGTTTCTAAAACTCACCCAATTTCTCATCTCCTTGTGCTCGGGTTCGCCTTTCCAGCTACTTTACTAGCAATCTCCCTACTTGGAGAATCAGCACCTTTAAGCTCCTGTTCCCTACAGGTTGCAATTTGTCCTGAGGATGAACGGGAAGAGGGGCAACCAATGAGAGACTAGATCTAGGTGTTGGGACAGGCCCAGGTCACTCTATTTTCCCATCAGGAAGAAGAATTAACCACAGGCTCAGCCTGCCGCCAGGAACCAGAATAGGGCCTGAGGCAATCCCGCGCTTTTGCGGCCAGCTCCCAAAAAAGCGAGTTGAAAAATGGAGCTCAGGGACACTGCAATTCACAAACCCGCAGAGTTATAAATGATAACTCTCATTCACAGATATATTGAGGGAAGGCAACGAAGAGGATTTGAAAGCAAGGCAGAATTGCAGGAAACAGATTTCAGGAGGTAGATTCGAATCGCCTTTAAAGCACATGAAAAGTGGCAAAACATCGACAATGATGCCCTTGGCCAAAAAGGGCGTATGCGTTTTTTCCTGAATATATTCAGGAAAAAACGCATACGCCCTTTTTCGCCAACCAAGCAACCTGGAAAGGCAAATCAGCGCTACAAAGAGGTCTCGCTTCCCATCGGTCAAAAGGGCCATGCTGCAAAAAGTGTCAAAACCAGAAATGCAGGACAGGCCATGGAGAAATGACAGCCTTGCTACGCTGATGGGCGGGATGTAAATTGCCAACAGCCACTCTGGAGAAGTGTACGGTGTGTCCTGAAACATCGAAAAAACACAGCTTAGGGAGCATAGGGCACGTCCACTCATGGGCGTATAAATTGGGAAAACTAAAAATCAGCAAGACACAGGCACCCCAATGTTTAGGGCTGCTATGTTGACAAGAACCTCCACTTCATGACACCTTAAATATCCCAGGAAAGAGAAAAATGGATAAAGAAGTTGTGGTCCTTATGTACAAAGGAATATCCCTCAGACATGAAATCAATGTCATAAGGCTAGTAGAAGCAAGATGAGTGGATTTAGGTATGACGATTCTAAGTGAAATAAGTGACACAGAAAAAGACACTTATCATAAGCTATCACTTATAGAGGGAATGTAGAAACCGCTACACTTGAACTGAATTACAAAACAGAACAGAGTCACACGTTTAGAAAACACACTATGGCTGCTTAACGGGAAAGGTGAGGTGGGGTGATGCATAAAACAAGGGTTTCAAATTCGCTCAGATACTGTTCCATACACCCAATATGTAATAGACAAGACCTACTCCTTGCTCAGTGAACTGGACTCAACACCCCCTATTCACCGCACAAGAATATATCTGACTAGTAAGAATCGTAAAACCTATGTATTGATATCTCTCTGGAAGTGAGCCAAGTGGGTGTAAAGCCGCATAAACACAGCCGTGAAAAACAGTTAAACCCCATTATAAAAATAAATTACTTTTAAAAACCCGTAAAACAAAGACAGTGAAAGAGAGAGAAATTCTTACAAAATTCGTTCAGGGGCTGTGATGCAACCTGGATTGACCATATCTAGACCCACAGCTGGATGAGACATAAGGGTGGACACTCTTGGGCTTAGAGGTTGGGTGAGGTTGGGTGAGCAAACGCAGACCCTTTAAAGTAATACTGTGTGGTACCCATCCCATGGTTCCCAAATCTCCAGGTTCAAGGGCATCTTCCTACATCGAAAACATGCATGAGAAACCCAGAAGATGGTACACCGTGTGATTTTGAAAGGTTTCTAAAACGCACCCCATTTCTCATCTCCTTGTGCTAGGGTTCGCCTTTCCAGCTACTTTACTAGCAATCTCCCTACTTGGAGAATCAGCACCTTTAAGCTCCTGTTCCCTACAGGTTGCAATTTGTCCTGAGGTTGAACGGGAAGAGGGGCAACCAATGAGAGACTAGATCTAGGTGTTGGGACAGGCCCAGGTCACTCTATTTTCCCATCAGGAAGAAGAATTAACCACAGGCTCAGCCTGCCCCCAGGAACCAGAATAGGGCCTGAGGCAATCCCGCGCTTTTGCGGCCAGCTCCCAAAAAAGCGAGTTGAAAAATGGAGCTCAGGGACACTGCAATTCACAAACCCGCAGAGTTATAAATGATAACTCTCATCCACAGATATATTGAGGGAAGGCAACGAAGAGGATTTGAAAGCAAGGCAGAATTGCAGGAAACAGATTTCAGGAGGTAGATTCGAATCGCCTTTAAAGCACATGAAAAGTGGCAAAACATCGACAATGATGCCCTTGGCCAAAAAGGGCGTATGCGTTTTTTCCTGAATATATTCAGGAAAAAACGCATACGCCCTTTTTGGCCAACTAAGCAACCTGGAAAGGCAAATCAGCGCTACAAAGAGGTCTCGCTTCCCATCGGTCAAAAGGGCCATGCTGCAAAAAGTGTCAAAACCAGAAATGCAGGACAGGCCATGGAGAAATGGCAGCCTTGCTACGCTGATGGGCGGGATGTAAATTGCCAACAGCCACTCTGGAGAAGTGTACGGTGTGTCCTGAAACATCGAAAAAACACAGCTTAGGGAGCATAGGGCACGTCCACTCATGGGCGTATAAATTGGGAAAACTAAAAATCAGCAAGACACAGGCACCCCAATGTTTAGGGCTGCTATGTTGACAAGAACCTCCACTTCATGACACCTTAAATATCCCAGGAAAGAGAAAAATGGATAAAGAAGTTGTGGTCCTTATGTACAAAGGAATATCACTCAGACATGAAATCAATGTCATAAGGCTAGTAGAAGCAAGATGAGTGGATTTAGGTATGACGATTCTAAGTGAAATAAGTCACACAGAAAAAGACACTTATCATAAGATATCACTTATAGAGGGAATGTAAAAACCGCTACACCTGAACTGAATTACAAAACAGAACAGAGTCACACGTTTAGAAAACACACTATGGCTGCTTAACGGGAAAGGTGAGGTGGGGTGATGCATAAAACAAGGGTTTCAAATTCGCTCAGATACTGTTCCATACACCCAATATGTAATAGACAAGACCTACTCCTTGCTCAGTGAACTGGACTCAACACCCCCTAATCACCGCACAAGAATATATGTGAATAGTAAGAATCGTAAAATCTATGTATTGATATCTCTCTGGAAGTGTGTCAAGTGGGTGTAAAGCTGCATAAACACAGCCGTGAAAAGCAGCTAAACCCCATTATAAAAATAAATTACTTTTAAAAACCCGTAAAACAAAGACAGTGAAAGAGAGAGAAATTCTTACAAAATTCGTTCAGGGGCTGTGATGCAACCTGGATTGACCATATCTAGACCCACAACTGGATGAGACATAAGGGTGGACAATCTTGGGGCTGAGAGGTTGGGTGAGGTTGGGTGAGCAAACTCAGACCCTTTAAAGTAGTACTGCGTGGTACCCATCCCATGGGTCCCAAATCTCCAGGTTCAAGGGCATCTTCCTACATCGAAAACATGCATGAGAAACCCAGAAGATGGTACACCGTGTGATTTTGAAAGGTTTCTAAAACGCACCCAATTTCTCATCTCCTTGTGCTAGGGTTCGCCTTTCCAGCTACTTTACTAGCAATCTCCCTACTTGGAGAATCAGCACCTTTAAGCTCCTGTTCCCTACAGGTTGCAATTTGTCCTGAGGTTGAACGGGAAGAGGGGCAACCAATGAGAGACTAGATCTAGGTGTTGGGACAGGCCCAGGTCACTCTATTTTCCCATCAGGAAGAAGAATTAACCACAGGCTCAGCCTGCTGCCAGGAACCAGAATAGGGCCTGAGGCAATCCCGCGCTTTTGCGGCCAGCTCCCAAAAAAGCGAGTTGAAAAATGGAGCTCAGGGACACTGCAATTCACAAACCCGCAGAGTTATAAATGATAACTCTCATCCACAGATATATTGAGGGAAGGCAACGAAGAGGATTTGAAAGCAAGGCAGAATTGCAGGAAACAGGTTTCAGGAGGTAAATTCGAATCGCCTTTAAAGCACATGAAAAGTGGCAAAACGTCGACAGTGATGCCCTTGGCCAAAAAGGGCGTATGCGTTTTTTCCTGAATATATTCAGGAAAAAACGCATACGCCCTTTTTGGCCAACCAAGCAACCTGGAAAGGCAAATCAGCGCTACAAAGAAGTCTCGCTTCCCATCGGTCAAAAGGGCCATGCTGCAAAAAGTGTCAAAACCAGAAATGCAGGACAGGCCATGGAGAAATGGCAGCCTTGCTACGCTGATGGGCGGGATGTAAATTGCCATCAGCCACTCTGGAGAAGTGTACGGTGTGTCCTGAAACATCGAAAAAACACAGCTTAGGGAGCATAGGGCACGTCCACTCATGGGCGTATAAATTGGGAAAACTAAAAATCAGCAAGACACAGGCACCCCAATGTTTAGGGCTGCTATGTTGACAAGAACCTCCACTTCATGACACCTTAAATATCCCAGGAAAGAGAAAAATGGATAAAGAAGTTGTGGTCCTTATGTACAAAGGAATATCCCTCAGACATGAAATCAATGTCATAAGGCTAGTAGAAGCAAGATGAGTGGATTTAGGTATGACGATGCTAAGTGAAATAAGTGACACAGAAAAAGACACTTATCATAAGCTATCACTTATAGAGGGAATGTAAAAACCGCTACACTTGAACTGAATTACAAAACAGAACAGAGTCACACGTTTAGAAAACACACTATGGCTGCTTAACGGGAAAGGTGAGGTGGGGAGATGCATAAAACAAGGGTTTCAAATTCGCTCAGATACTGTTCCATACACCCAATATGCAATAGACAAGACCTACTCCTTGCTCAGTGAACTGAACTCAACACCCCCTATTCACCGCACAAGAATATATGTGACTAGTAAGAATCTTAAAACCTATGTATTGATATCTGTCTGGAAGTGAGTCAAGTGGGTGTAAAGCCACATAAACACAGCCGTGAAAAGCAGCTAAACCCCGTTATAAAAATAAATTACTTTTAAAAACCCGTAAAACAAAGACAGTGAAAGAGAGAGAAATTCTTACAAAATTCGTTCAGAGGCTGTGATGCAACCTGGATTGACCATATCTAGACCCACAGCTGGATGAGACATAAGGGTGGACACTCTTGGGGCTTAGAGGTTGGGTGAGGTTGGGTGAGCAAACGCAGACCCTTTAAAGTAATACTGTGTGGTACCCATCCCATGGGTCCCAAATCTCCAGGTTCAAGGGCATCTTCCTACATCGAAAACATGCATGAGAAACCCAGAAGATGGTACACCGTGTGATTTTGAAAGGTTTCTAAAACGCACCCAATTTCTCATCTCCTTGTGCTCGGGTTCGCCTTTCCAGCTACTTTACTAGCAATCTCCCTACTTGGAGAATCAGCACCTTTAAGCTCCTGTTCCCTACAGGTTGCAATTTGTCCTGAGGATGAACGGGAAGAGGGGCAACCAATGAGAGACTAGATCTAGGTGTTGGGACAGGCCCAGGTCACTCTATTTTCCCATCAGGAAGAAGAATTAACCACAGGCTCAGCCTGCCGCCAGGAACCAGAATAGGGCCTGAGGCAATCCCGCGCTTTTGCGGCCAGCTCCCAAAAAAGCGAGTTGAAAAATGGAGCTCAGGGACACTGCAATTCACAAACCCGCAGAGTTATAAATGATAACTCTCATCCACAGATATATTGAGGGAAGGCAACGAAGAGGATTTGAAAGCAAGGCAGAATTGCAGGAAACAGATTTCAGGAGGTAGATACGAATCGCCTTTAAAGCACATGAAAAGTGGCAAAACATCGACAATGATGCCCTTGGCCAAAAAGGGCGTATGCGTTTTTTCCTGAATATATTCAGGAAAAAACGCATACGCCCTTTTTGGCCAACCAAGCAACCTGGAAAGGCAAATCAGCGCTACAAAGAGGTCTCGCTTCCCATCGGTCAAAAGGGCCATGCTGCAAAAAGTGTCAAAACCAGAAATGCAGGACAGGCCATGGAGAAATGGCAGCCTTGCTACGCTGATGGGCGGGATGTAAATTGCCAACAGCCACTCTGGAGAAGTGTACGGTGTGTCCTGAAACATCGAAAAAACACAGCTTAGGGAGCATAGGGCACGTCCACTCATGGGCGTATAAATTGGGAAAACTAAAAATCAGCAAGACACAGGCACCCCAATGTTTAGGGCTGCTATGTTGACAAGAACCTCCACTTCATGACACCTTAAATATCCCAGGAAAGAGAAAAATGGATAAAGAAGTTGTGGTCCTTATGTACAAAGGAATATCACTCAGACATGAAATCAATGTCATAAGGCTAGTAGAAGCAAGATGAGTGGATTTAGGTATGACGATTCTAAGTGAAATAAGTGACACAGAAAAAGACACTTATCATAAGCTATCACTTATAGAGGGAATGTAAAAACCGCTACACTTGAACTGAATTACAAAACAGAACAGAGTCACACGTTTAGAAAACACACTATGGCTGCTTAACGGGAAAGGTGAGGTGGGGTGATGCATAAAACAAGGGTTTCAAATTCGCTCAGATACTGTTCCATACACCCAATATGTAATAGACAAGACCTACTCCTTGCTCAGTGAACTGGACTCAACACCCCCTATTCACCGCACAAGAATATATGTGACTAGTAAGAATCGCAAAACCTATGTATTGATATCTCTCTGGAAGTGAGCCACGTGGGTGTAAAGCTGCATAAACACAGCCGTGAAAAGCAGCTAAACCCCATTATAAAAATAAATTACTTTTAAAAACCCGTAAAACAAAGACAGTGAAAGAGAGAGAAATTCTTACAAAATTCGTTCAGGGGCTGTGATGCAACCTGGATTGACCATATCTAGACCCACAACTGGATGAGACATAAGGGTGGACAATCTTGGGGCTGAGAGGTTGGGTGAGGTTGGGTGAGCAAACTCAGACCCTTTAAAGTAGTACTGCGTGGTACCCATCCCATGGGTCCCAAATCTCCAGGTTCAAGGGCATCTTCCTACATCGAAAACATGCATGAGAAACCCAGAAGATGGTACACCGTGTGATTTTGAAAGGTTTCTAAAACGCACCCAATTTCTCATCTCCTTGTGCTAGGGTTCGCCTTTCCAGCTACTTTACTAGCAATCTCCCTACTTGGAGAATCAGCACCTTTAAGCTCCTGTTCCCTACAGGTTGCAATTTGTCCTGAGGTTGAACGGGAAGAGGGGCAACCGATGAGAGACTAGATCTAGGTGTTGGGACAGGCCCAGGTCACTCTATTTTCCCATCAGGAAGAAGAATTAACCACAGGCTCAGCCTGCTGCCAGGAACCAGAATAGGGCCTGAGGCAATCCCGCGCTTTTGCGGCCAGCTCCCAAAAAAGCGAGTTGAAAAATGGAGCTCAGGGACACTGCAATTCACAAACCCGCAGAGTTATAAATGATAACTCTCATCCACAGTTATATTGAGGGAAGGCAACGAAGAGGATTTGAAAGCAAGGCAGAATTGCAGGAAACAGGTTTCAGGAGGTAGATTCGAATCGCCTTTAAAGCACATGAAAAGTGGCAAAACGTCGACAGTGATGCCCTTGGCCAAAAAGGGCGTATGCGTTTTTTCCTGAATATATTCAGGAAAAAACGCATACGCCCTTTTTGGCCAACCAAGCAACCTGGAAAGGCAAATCAGCGCTACAAAGAAGTCTCGCTTCCCATCGGTCAAAAGGGCCATGCTGCAAAAAGTGTCAAAACCAGAAATGCAGGACAGGCCATGGAGAAATGGCAGCCTTGCTACGCTGATGGGCGGGATGTAAATTGCCAACAGCCACTCTGGAGAAGTGTACGGTGTGTCCTGAAACATCGAAAAAACACAGCTTAGGGAGCATAGGGCACGTCCACTCATGGGCGTATAAATTGGGAAAACTAAAAATCAGCAAGACACAGGCACCCCAATGTTTAGGGCTGCTATGTTGACAAGAACCTCCACTTCATGACACCTTAAATATCCCAGGAAAGAGAAAAATGGATAAAGAAGTTGTGGTCCTTATGTACAAAGGAATATCCCTCAGACATGAAATCAATGTCATAAGGCTAGTAGAAGCAAGATGAGTGGATTTAGGTATGACGATGCTAAGTGAAATAAGTGACACAGAAAAAGACACTTATCATAAGCTATCACTTATAGAGGGAATGTAAAAACCGCTACACTTGAAATGAATTACAAAACAGAACAGAGTCACACGTTTAGAAAACACACTATGGCTGCTTAACGGGAAAGGTGAGGTGGGGTGATGCATAAAACAAGGGTTTCAAATTCGCTCAGATACTGTTCCATACACCCAATATGTAATAGACAAGACCTACTCCTTGCTCAGTGAACTGGACTCAACACCCCCTATTCACCGCACAAGAATATATGTGACTAGTAAGAATCTTAAAACCTATGTATTGATATCTGTCTGGAAGTGAGTCAAGTGGGTGTAAAGCCGCATAAACACAGCCGTGAAAAGCAGCTAAACCCCATTATAAAAATAAATTACTTTTAAAAACCCGTAAAACAAAGACAGTGAAAGAGAGAGAAATTCTTACAAAATTCGTTCAGAGGCTGTGATGCAACCTGGATTGACCATATCTAGACCCACAGCTGGATGAGACATAAGGGTGGACACTCTTGGGGCTTAGAGGTTGGGTGAGGTTGGGTGAGCAAACGCAGACCCTTTAAAGTAATACTGTGTGGTACCCATCCCATGGGTCCCAAATCTCCAGGTTCAAGGGCATCTTCCTACATCGAAAACATGCATGAGAAACCCAGAAGATGGTACACCGTGTGATTTTGAAAGGTTTCTAAAACGCACCCAATTTCTCATCTCCTTGTGCTAGGGTTCGCCTTTCCAGCTACTTTACTAGCAATCTCCCTACTTGGAGAATCAGCACCTTTAAGCTCCTGTTCCCTACAGGTTGCAATTTGTCCTGAGGATGAACGGGAAGAGGGGCAACCAATGAGAGACTAGATCTAGGTGTTGGGACAGGCCCAGGTCACTCTATTTTCCCATCAGGAAGAAGAATTAACCACAGGCTCAGCCTGCCGCCAGGAACCAGAATAGGGCCTGAGGCAATCCCGCGCTTTTGCGGGCAGCTCCCAAAAAAGCGAGTTGAAAAATGGAGATCAGGGACACTGCAATTCACAAACCCGCAGAGTTATAAATGATAACTCTCATCCACAGATATATTGAGGGAAGGCAACGAAGAGGATTTGAAAGCAAGTCAGAATTGCAGGAAACAGATTTCAGGAGGTAGATTCGAATCGCCTTTAAAGCACATGAAAAGTGACAAAACATCGACAATGATGCCCTTGGCCAAAAAGGGCGTATTCGTTTTTTCCTGAATATATTCAGGAAAAAACGCATACGCCCTTTTTGGCCAACCAAGCAACCTGGAAAGGCAAATCAGCGCTACAAAGAGGTCTCGCTTCCCATCGGTCAAAAGGGCCATGCTGCAAAAAGTGTCAAAACCAGAAATGCAGGACAGGCCATGGAGAAATGGCAGCCTTGCTACGCTGATGGGCGGGATGTAAATTGCCAACAGCCACTCTGGAGAAGTGTACGGTGTGTCCTGAAACATCGAAAAAACACAGCTTAGGGAGCATAGGGCACGTCCACTCATGGGCGTATAAATTGGGAAAACTAAAAATCAGCAAGACACAGGCACCCCAATGTTTAGGGCTGCTATGTTGACAAGAACCTCCACTTCATGACACCTTAAATATCCCAGGAAAGAGAAAAATGGATAAAGAAGTTGTGGTCCTTATGTACAAAGGAATATCACTCAGACATGAAATCAATGTCATAAGGCTAGTAGAAGCAAGATGAGTGGATTTAGGTATGACGATTCTAAGTGAAATAAGTCACACAGAAAAAGACACTTATCATAAGATATCACTTATAGAGGGAATGTAAAAACCGCTACACTTGAACTGAATTACAAAACAGAACAGAGTCACACGTTTAGAAAACACACTATGGCTGCTTAACGGGAAAGGTGAGGTGGGGTGATGCATAAAACAAGGGTTTCAAATTCGCTCAGATACTGTTCCATACACACAATATGTAATAGACAAGACCTACTCCTTGCTCAGTGAACTGGACTCAACACCCCCTATTCACCGCACAAGAATATATGTGACTAGTAAGAATCGTAAAACCTATGTATTGATATCTCTCTGGAAGTGTGTCAAGTGGGTGTAAAGCTGCATAAACACAGCCGTGAAAAGCAGCTAAACCCCATTATAAAATTAAATTACTTTTAAAAACCCGTAAAACAAAGACAGTGAAAGAGAGAGAAATTCTTACAAAATTCGTTCAGGGGCTGTGATGCAACCTGGATTGACCATATCTAGACCCACAACTGGATGAGACATAAGGGTGGACAATCTTGGGGCTGAGAGGTTGGGTGAGGTTGGGTGAGCAAACTCAGACCCTTTAAAGTAGTACTGCGTGGTACCCATCCCATGGGTCCCAAATCTCCAGGTTCAAGGGCATCTTCTTACATCGAAAACATGCATGAGAAACCCAGAAGATGGTACACCGTGTGATTTTGAAAGGTTTCTAAAAAGCACCCAATTTCTCATCTCCTTGTGCTAGGGTTCGCCTTTCCAGCTACTTTACTAGCAATCTCCCTACTTGCAGAATCAGCACCTTTAAGCTCCTGTTCCCTACAGGTTGCAATTTGTCCTGAGGATGAACGGGAAGAGGGGCAACCAATGAGAGACTAGATCTAGGTGTTGGGACAGGCCCAGGTCACTCTATTTTCCCATCAGGAAGAAGAATTAACCACAGGCTCAGCCTGCTGCCAGGAACCAGAATAGGGCCTGAGGCAATCCCGCGCTTTTGTGGCCAGCTCCCAAAAAAGCGAGTTGAAAAATGGAGCTCAGGGACACTGCAATTCACAAACCCGCAGAGTTATAAATGATAACTCTCATCTACAGATATATTGAGGGAAGGCAACGAAGAGGATTTGAAAGCAAGGCAGAATTGCAGGAAACAGGTTTCAGGAGGTAGATTCGAATCGCCTTTAAAGCACATGAAAAGTGGCAAAACGTCGACAGTGATGCCCTTGGCCAAAAAGGGCGTATGCGTTTTTTCCTGAATATATTCAGGAAAAAACGCATACGCCCTTTTTGGCCAACCAAGCAACCTGGAAAGGCAAATCAGCGGTACAAAGAAGTCTCGCTTCCCATCCGTCAAAAGGGCCATGCTGCAAAAAGTGTCAAAACCAGAAATGCAGGACAGGCCATGGAGAAATGGCAGCCTTGCTACGCTGATGGGCGGGATGTAAATTGCCAACAGCCACTCTGGAGAAGTGTTCGGTGTGTCCTGAAACATCGAAAAAACACAGCTTAGGGAGCATAGGGCACGTCCACTCATGGGCGTATAAATTGGGAAAACTAAAAATCAGCAAGACACAGGCACCCCAATGTTTAGGGCTGCTATGTTGACAAGAACCTCCACTTCATGACACCTTAAATATCCCAGGAAAGAGAAAAATGGATAAAGAAGTTGTGGTCCTTATGTACAAAGGAATATCCCTCAGACATGAAATCAATGTCATAAGGCTAGTAGAAGCAAGATGAGTGGATTTAGGTATGACGATTCTAAGTGAAATAAGTGACACAGAAAAAAACACTTATCATAAGCTATCACTTATAGAGGGAATGTAAAAACCGCTACACTTGAACTGAATTACAAAACAGAACAGAGTCACACGTTTAGAAAACACACTATGGCTGCTTAACGGGAAAGGTGAGGTGGGGTGATGCATAAAACAAGGGTTTCAAATTCGCTCAGATACTGTTCCATACACCCAATATGTAATAGACAAGACCTACTCCTTGCTCAGTGAACTGGACTCAACACCCCCTATTCACCGCACAAGAATATATCTGACTAGTAAGAATCGTAAAACCTATGTATTGATATCTCTCTGGAAGTGAGCCAAGTGGGTGTAAAGCCGCATAAACACAGCCGTGAAAAACAGCTAAACCCCATTATAAAAATAAATTACTTTTAAAAACCCGTAAAACAAAGACAGTGAAAGAGAGAGAAATTCTTACAAAATTCGTTCAGGGGCTGTGATGCAACCTGGATTGACCATATCTAGACCCACACCTGGATGAGACATAAGGGTGGACACTCTTGGGGCTGAGAGGTTGGGTGAGGTTGGGTGAGCAAACTCAGACCCTTTAAAGTAATACTGCGTGGTACCCATCCCATGGGTCCCAAATCTCCAGGTTCAAGGGCTTCTTCCTACATCGAAAACATGCATGAGAAACCCAGAAGATGGTACACCGTGTGATTTTGAAAGGTTTCTAAAACGCACCCCATTTCTCATATCCTTGTGCTAGGGTTCGCCTTTCCAGCTACTTTACTAGCAATCTCCCTACGTGGAGAATCAGCACCTTTAAGCTCCTGTTCCCTACAGGTTGCAATTTGTCCTGAGGATGAACGGGAAGAGGGGCAGCCAATGAGAGACTAGATCTAGGTGTTGGTAGAGGCACAGGTCACTCTATTTTCCCATCAGGAAGAAGAATTAACCACAGGCTCAGCCTGCCGCCAGGAACCAGAATAGGGCCTGAGGCAATCTCGCGCTTTTGTGGCCAGCTCCCAAAAAAGCGAGTTGAAAAATGGAGCTCAGGGACACTGCAATTCACAAACTCGCAGAGTTATAAATGATAACTCTCATCCACAGATATATTGAGGGAAGGCAACGAAGAGGATTTGAAAGCAAGGCAGAATTGCAGGAAGCAGATTTCAGGAGGTAGATTCGAATCGCCTTTAAAGCACATGAAAAGCGGCAAAACGTGGACAGTGATGCCCTTGGCCAAAAAGGGCGTATGCGTTTTTTCCTGAATATATTCAGGAAAAAACGCATACGCCCTTTTTGGCCAACCAAGCAACCTGGAAAGGCAAATCAGCGCTACAAAGAAGTCTCGCTTCCCATCGGTCAAAAGGGCCATGCTGCAAAAAGTGTCAAAACCAGAAATGCAGTACAGGCCATGGAGAAATGGCAGCCTTGCTACGCTGATGGGCGGGATGTACATTGCCAAAAGCCACTCTGGAGAAGTGTACGGTGTGTCCTGAAACATCGAAAAAACACAGCTTAGGGAGCATAGGGCACGTCCACTCATGGGCGTATAAATTGGGAAAACTAAAAATCAGCAAGACACAGGCACCCCAATGTTTAGGGCTGCTATGTTGACAAGAACCTCCACTTCATGACACCGTAAATATCCCAGGAAAGAGAAAAATGGATAAAGAAGTTGTGGTCCTTATGTACAAAGGAATATCACTCAGACATGAAATCAATGTCATAAGTATAGTAGAAGCAAGATGAGTGGATTTAGGTATGACGATTCTAAGTGAAATAAGTGATACAGAAAAAGACACTTATCATAAGCTATCACTTATAGAGGGAATGTAAAAACCGCTACACCTGAACTGAATTACAAAACAGAACAGAGTCACACGTTTAGAAAACACACTATGGCTGCTTAACGGGAAAGGTGAGGTGGGGTGATGCATAAAACAAGGGCTTTAAATTCGCTCAGATACCGTTCCATACACCCAATATGTAATAGACAAGACCTACTCCTTGCTCAGTGAACTGGACTCAACACCCCCTATTCACCGCACAAGAATATATGTGACTAGTAAGAATCTTAAAACCTATGTATTGATATCTCTCTGGAAGTGAGCCAAGTGGGTGTAAAGCCGCATAAACACAGCCGTGAAAAACAGCTAAACCCCATTATAAAAATAAATTACTTTTAAAAACCCGTAAAACAAAGACAGTGAAAGAGAGAGAAATTCTTACAAAATTCGTTCAGGGGCTGTGATGCAACCTGGATTGACCATATCTAGACCCACACCTGGATGAGACATAAGGGTGGACACTCCTGGGGCTGAGAGGTTGGGTGAGGTTGGGTGAGCAAACTCAGACCCTTTAAAGTAATACTGCGTGGTACCCATCCCATGGGTCCCAAATCTCCAGGTTCAAGGGCATCTTCCTACATCGAAAACATGCATGAGAAACCCAGAAGATGGTACACCGTGTGATTTTTAAAGGTTTCTAAAACGCACCCCATTTCTCATCTCCTTGTGCTAGGGTTCGCCTTTCCAGCTACTTTACTAGCAATCTCCCTAATTGGAGAATCAGCACCTTTAAGCTCCTGTTCCCTACAGGTTGCAATTTGTCCTGAGGATGAACGGGAAGAGGGGCAACCAATGAGAGACTAGATCTAGGTGTTGGGACAGGCCCAGGTCACTCTATTTTCGCATCAGGAAGAAGAATTAACCACAGGCTCAGCCTGCCGCCAGGAACCAGAATAGGGCCTGAGGCAATCCCGCGCTTTTGCGGCCAGCTCCCAAAAAAGCGAGTTGAAAAATGGAGCTCAGGGACACTGCAATTCACAAACCCGCAGAGTTATAAATGATAACTCTCATCCACAGATATATTGAGGGAAGGCAACGAAGAGGATTTGAAAGCAAGGCAGAATTGCAGGAAACAGATTTCAGGAGGTAGATTCGAATCGCCTTTAAAGCACATGAAAAGTGGCAAAACGTCGACAATGATGCCCTTGGCCAAAAAGGGCGTATGCGATTTTTCCTGAATATATTCAGGAAAAAACGCATACGCCCTTTTTGGCCAACCAAGCAACCTGGAAAGGCAAATCAGCGCTACAAAGAGGTCTCGCTTCCCATCGGTCAAAAGGGCCATGCTGCAAAAAGTGTCAAAACCAGAAATGCAGGACAGGCCATGGAGAAATGGCAGCCTTGCTACGCTGATGGGCGGGATGTAAATTGCCAACAGCCACTCTGGAGAAGTGTACGGTGTGTCCTGAAACATCGAAAAAACACAGCTTAGGGAGCATAGGGCACGTCCACTCATGGGCGTATAAATTGGGAAAACTAAAAATCAGCAAGACACAGGCACCCCAATGTTTAGGGCTGCTATGTTGACAAGAACCTCCACTTCATGACACCTTAAATATCCCAGGAAAGAGAAAAATGGATAAAGAAGTTGTGGTCCTTATGTACAAAGGAATATCACTCAGACATGAAATCAATGTCATAAGGCTAGTAGAAGCAAGATGAGTGGATTTAGGTATGACGATTCTAAGTGAAATAAGTCACACAGAAAAAGACACTTATCATAAGCTATCACTTATAGAGGGAATGTAAAAACCGCTACACTTGAACTGAATTACAAAACAGAACAGATTCACACGTTTAGAAAACACACTATGGCTGCTTAACGGGAAAGGTGAGGTGGGGTGATGCATAAAACAAGGGTTTCAAATTCGCTCAGATACTGTTCCATACACCCAATATGTAATAGACAAGACCTACTCCTTGCTCAGTGAACTGGACTCAACACCCCCTATTCACCGCACAAGAATATATGTGACTAGTAAGAATCGTAAAACCTATGTATTGATATCTCTCTGGAAGTGTGTCAAGTGGGTGTAAAGCTGCATAAACACAGCCGTGAAAAGCAGCTAAACCCCATTATAAAAATAAATTACTTTTAAAAACCCGTAAAACAAAGACAGTGAAAGAGAGAGAAATTCTTACAAAATTCGTTAAGGGGCTGTGATGCAACCTGGATTGACCATATCTAGACCCACAACTGGATGAGACATAAGGGTGGACAATCTTGGGGCTGAGAGGTTGGGTGAGGTTGGGTGAGCAAACTCAGACCCTTTAAAGTAGTACTGCGTGGTACCCATCCCATGGGTCCCAAATCTCCAGGTTCAAGGGCATCTTCCTACATCGAAAACATGCATGAGAAACCCAGAAGATGGTACACCGTGTGATTTTGAAAGGTTTCTAAAACGCACCCAATTTCTCATCTCCTTGTGCTAGGGTTCGCCTTTCCAGCTACTTTGCTAGCAATCTCCCTACTTGGAGAATCAGCACCTTTAAGCTCCTGTTCCCTACAGGTTGCAATTTGTCCTGAGGTTGAACGGGAAGAGGGGCAACCAATGAGAGACTAGATCTAGGTGTTGGGACAGGCCCAGGTCACTCTATTTTCCCATCAGGAAGAAGAATTAACCACAGGCTCAGCCTGCCGCCAGGAACCAGAATAGGGCCTGAGGCAATCCCGCGCTTTTGCGGCCAGCTCCCAAAAAAGCGAGTTGAAAAATGGAGCTCAGGGACACTGCAATTCACAAACCCGCAGAGTTATAAATGATAACTCTCATCCACAGATATATTGAGGGAAGGCAACGAAGAGGATTTGAAAGCAAGGCAGAATTGCAGGAAACAGGTTTCAGGAGGTAGATTCGAATCGCCTTTAAAGCACATGAAAAGTGGCAAAACGTCGACAGTGATGCCCTTGGCCAAAAAGGGCGTATGCGTTTTTTCCTGAATATATTCAGGAAAAAACGCATACGCCCTTTTTGGCCAACCAAGCAACCTGGAAAGGCAAATCAGCGCTACAAAGAAGTCTCGCTTCCCATCGGTCAAAAGGGACATGCTGCAAAAAGTGTCAAAACCAGAAATGCAGGACAGGCCATGGAGAAATGGCAGCCTTGCTACGCTGATGGGCGGGATGTAAATTGCCAACAGCCACTCTGGAGAAGTGTACGGTGTGTCCTGAAACATCGAAAAAACACAGCTTAGGGAGCATAGGGCACGTCCACTCATGGGCGTATAAATTGGGAAAACTAAAAATCAGCAAGACACAGGCACCCCAATGTTTAGGGCTGCTATGTTGACAAGAACCTCCACTTCATGACACCTTAAATATCCCAGGAAAGAGAAAAATGGATAAAGAAGTTGTGGTCCTTATGTACAAAGGAATATCCCTCAGACATGAAATCAATGTCATAAGGCTAGTAGAAGCAAGATGAGTGGATTTAGGTATGACGATTCTAAGTGAAATAAGTGACACAGAAAAAGACACTTATCATAAGCTATCACTTATAGAGGGAATGTAAAAACCGCTACACCTGAACTGAATTACAAAACAGAACAGAGTCACACGTTTAGAAAACACACTATGGCTGCTTAACGGGAAAGGTGAGGTGGGGTGATGCATAAAACAAGGGTTTCAAATTCGCTCAGATACCGTTCCATACACCCAATATGTAATAGACAAGACCTACTCCTTGCTCAGTGAACTGGACTCAACACCCCCTATTCACCGCACAAGAATATATGTGACTAGTAAGAATCTTAAAACCTATGTATTGATATCTGTCTGGAAGTGAGTCAAGTGGGTGTAAAGCCGCATAAACACAGCCGTGAAAAGCAGCTAAACCCCATTATAAAAAAAATTACTTTTAAAAACCCGTAAAACAAAGACAGTGAAAGAGAGAGAAATTCTTACAAAATTCGTTCAGAGGCTGTGATGCAACCTGGATTCACCATATCTAGACCCACAGCTGGATGAGACATAAGGGTGGACACTCTTGGGCTTAGAGGTTGGGTGAGGTTGGGTGAGCAAACGCAGACCCTTTAAAGTAATACTGTGTGGTACCCATCCCATGGTTCCCAAATCTCCAGGTTCAAGGGCATCTTCCTACATCGAAAACATGCATGAGAAACCCAGAGGATGGTACACCATGTGATTTTGAAAGGTCTCTAAAACGCACCCCATTTCTCATCTCCTTGTGCTAGGGTTCGCCTTTCCAGCTACTTTACTAGCAATCTCCCTACTTGGAGAATCAGCACCTTTAAGCTCCTGTTCCCTACAGGTTGCAATTTGTCCTGAGGTTGAACGGGAAGAGGGGCAACCAATGAGAGACTAGATCTAGGTGTTGGGACAGGCCCAGGTCACTCTATTTTCCCATCAGGAAGAAGAATTAACCACAGGCTCAGCCTGCCCCCAGGAAACAGAATAGGGCCTGAGGCAATCCCGCGCTTTTGCGGCCAGCTCCCAAAAAAGCGAGTTGAAAAATGGAGCTCAGGGACACTGCAATTCACAAACTCGCAGAGTTATAAATGATAACTCTCATCCACAGATATATTGAGGGAAGGCAACGAAGAGGATTTGAAAGCAAGGCAGAATTGCAGGAAGCAGATTTCAGGAGGTAGATTCGAATCGCCTTTAAAGCACATGAAAAGCGGCAAAACGTCGACAATGATGCCCTTGGCCAAAAAGGGCGTATGCGTTTTTTCCTGAATATATTCAGGAAAAAACGCATACGCCCTTTTTGGCCAACCAAGCAACCTGGAAAGGCAAATCAGCGCTACAAAGAAGTCTCGCTTCCCATCGGTCAAAAGGGCCATGCTGCAAAAAGTGTCAAAACCAGAAATGCAGTACAGGCCATGGAGAAATGGCAGCCTTGCTACGCTGATGGGCGGGATGTACATTGCCAAAAGCCACTCCGGAGAAGTGTACGGTGTGTCCTGAAACATCGAAAAAACACAGCTTAGGGAGCATAGGGCACGTCCACTCATGGGCGTATAAATTGGGAAAACTAAAAATCAGCAAGACACAGGCACCCCAATGTTTAGGGCTGCTCTGTTGACAAGAACCTCCACTTCATGACACCGTAAATATCCCAGGAAAGAGAAAAATGGATAAAGAAGTTGTGGTCCTTATGTACAAAGGAATATCACTCAGACATGAAATCAATGTCATAAGGCTAGTAGAAGCAAGATGAGAGGATTTAGGTATGACGATTCTAAGTGAAATAAGTGACACAGAAAAAGACACTTATCATAAGCTATCACTTATAGAGGGAATGTAAAAACCGCTACACCTGAACTGAATTACAAAACAGAACAGAGTCACACGTTTAGAAAACACACTATGGCTGCTTAACGGGAAAGGTGAGGTGGGGTGATGCATAAAACAAGGGCTTCAAATTCGCTCAGATACCGTACCATACACCCAATATGTAATAGACAAGACCTACTCCTTGCTCAGTGAACTGGACTCAACACCCCCTATTCACCGCACAAGAATATATGTGACTAGTAAGAATCTTAAAACCTATGTATTGATATCTCTCTGGAAGTGAGTCAAGTGGGTTTAAAGCCGCATAAACACAGCCGTGAAAAGCAGCTAAACCCCATTATAAAAATAAATTACTTTTAAAAACCCGTAAAACAAAGACAGTGAAAGAGAGAGAAATTCTTACAAAATTCGTTCAGAGGCTGTGATGCAACCTGGATTGACCATATCTAGACCCACAGCTGGATGAGACATAAGGGTGGACACTCTTGGGGCTTAGAGGTTGGGTGAGGTTGGGTGAGCAAACTCAGACCCTTTAAAGTAGTACTGCGTGGTACCCATCCCATGGGTCCCAAATCTCCAGGTTCAAGGGCATCTTCCTACATCGAAAACATGCATGAGAAACCCAGAAGATGGTACACCGTGTGATTTTGAAAGGTTTCTAAAACGCACCCAATTTCTCATCTCCTTGTGCTAGGGTTCGCCTTTCCAGCTACTTTACTAGCAATCTCCCTACTTGGAGAATCTGCACCTTTAAGCTCCTGTTCCCTACAGGTTGCAATTTGTCCTGAGGTTGAACGGGAAGAGGGGCAACCAATGAGAGACTAGATCTAGGTGTTGGGACAGGCCCAGGTCACTCTATTTTCCCATCAGGAAGAAGAATTAACCACAGGCTCAGCCTGCCGCCAGGAACCAGAATAGGGCCTGAGGCAATCCCGCGCTTTTGCGGCCAGCTCCCAAAAAAGCGAGTTGAAAAATGGAGCTCAGGGACACTGCAATTCACAAACCCGCAGAGTTATAAATGATAACTCTCATCCACAGATATATTGAGGGAAGGCAACGAAGAGGATTTGAAAGCAAGGCAGAATTGCAGGAAACAGATTTCAGGAGGTAGATTCGAATCGCCTTTAAAGCACATGAAAAGTGGCAAAACGTCGACAATGATGCCCTTGGCCAAAAAGGGCGTATGCGATTTTTCCTGAATATATTCAGGAAAAAACGCATACGCCCTTTTTGGCCAACCAAGCAACCTGGAAAGGCAAATCAGCGCTACAAAGAGGTCTCGCTTCCCATCGGTCAAAAGGGCCATGCTGCAAAAAGTGTCAAAACCAGAAATGCAGGACAGGCCATGGAGAAATGGCAGCCTTGCTACGCTGATGGGCGGGATGTAAATTGCCAACAGCCACTCTGGAGAAGTGTACGGTGTGTCCTGAAACATCGAAAAAACACAGCTTAGGGAGCATAGGGCACGTCCACTCATGGGCGTATAAATTGGGAAAACTAAAAATCAGCAAGACACAGGCACCCCAATGTTTAGGGCTGCTATGTTGACAAGAACCTCCACTTCATGACACCTTAAATATCCCAGGAAAGAGAAAAATGGATAAAGAAGTTGTGGTCCTTATGTACAAAGGAATATCACTCAGACATGAAATCAATGTCATAAGGCTAGTAGAAGCAAGATGAGTGGATTTAGGTATGACGATTCTAAGTGAAATAAGTCACACAGAAAAAGACACTTATCATAAGCTATCACTTATAGAGGGAATGTAAAAACCGCTACACTTGAACTGAATTACAAAACAGAACAGATTCACACGTTTAGAAAACACACTATGGCTGCTTAACGGGAAAGGTGAGGTGGGGTGATGCATAAAACAAGGGTTTCAAATTCGCTCAGATACTGTTCCATACACCCAATATGTAATAGACAAGACCTACTCCTTGCTCAGTGAACTGGACTCAACACCCCCTATTCACCGCACAAGAATATATGTGACTAGTAAGAATCGTAAAACCTATGTATTGATATCTCTCTGGAAGTGTGTCAAGTGGGTGTAAAGCTGCATAAACACAGCCGTGAAAAGCAGCTAAACCCCATTATAAAAATAAATTACTTTTAAAAACCCGTAAAACAAAGACAGTGAAAGAGAGAGAAATTCTTACAAAATTCGTTAAGGGGCTGTGATGCAACCTGGATTGACCATATCTAGACCCACAACTGGATGAGACATAAGGGTGGACAATCTTGGGGCTGAGAGGTTGGGTGAGGTTGGGTGAGCAAACTCAGACCCTTTAAAGTAGTACTGCGTGGTACCCATCCCATGGGTCCCAAATCTCCAGGTTCAAGGGCATCTTCCTACATCGAAAACATGCATGAGAAACCCAGAAGATGGTACACCGTGTGATTTTGAAAGGTTTCTAAAACGCACCCAATTTCTCATCTCCTTGTGCTAGGGTTCGCCTTTCCAGCTACTTTACTAGCAATCTCCCTACTTGGAGAATCAGCACCTTTAAGCTCCTGTTCCCTACAGGTTGCAATTTGTCCTGAGGTTGAACGGGAAGAGGGGCAACCAATGAGAGACTAGATCTAGGTGTTGGGACAGGCCCAGGTCACTCTATTTTCCCATCAGGAAGAAGAATTAACCACAGGCTCAGCCTGCCGCCAGGAACCAGAATAGGGCCTGAGGCAATCCCGCGCTTTTGCGGCCAGCTCCCAAAAAAGCGAGTTGAAAAATGGAGCTCAGGGACACTGCAATTCACAAACCCGCAGAGTTATAAATGATAACTCTCATCCACAGATATATTGAGGGAAGGCAACGAAGAGGATTTGAAAGCAAGGCAGAATTGCAGGAAACAGGTTTCAGGAGGTAGATTCGAATCGCCTTTAAAGCACATGAAAAGTGGCAAAACGTCGACAGTGATGCCCTTGGCCAAAAAGGGCGTATGCGTTTTTTCCTGAATATATTCAGGAAAAAACGCATACGCCCTTTTTGGCCAACCAAGCAACCTGGAAAGGCAAATCAGCGCTACAAAGAAGTCTCGCTTCCCATCGGTCAAAAGGGACATGCTGCAAAAAGTGTCAAAACCAGAAATGCAGGACAGGCCATGGAGAAATGGCAGCCTTGCTACGCTGATGGGCGGGATGTAAATTGCCAACAGCCACTCTGGAGAAGTGTACGGTGTGTCCTGAAACATCGAAAAAAAACAGCTTAGGGAGCATAGGGCACGTCCACTCATGGGCGTATAAATTGGGAAAACTAAAAATCAGCAAGACACAGGCACCCCAATGTTTAGGGCTGCTATGTTGACAAGAACCTCCACTTCATGACACCTTAAATATCCCAGGAAAGAGAAAAATGGATAAAGAAGTTGTGGTCCTTATGTACAAAGGAATATCCCTCAGACATGAAATCAATGTCATAAGGCTAGTAGAAGCAAGATGAGTGGATTTAGGTATGACGATTCTAAGTGAAATAAGTGACACAGAAAAAGACACTTATCATAAGCTATCACTTATAGAGGGAATGTAAAAACCGCTACACCTGAACTGAATTACAAAACAGAACAGAGTCACACGTTTAGAAAACACACTATGGCTGCTTAACGGGAAAGGTGAGGTGGGGTGATGCATAAAACAAGGGTTTCAAATTCGCTCAGATACCGTTCCATACACCCAATATGTAATAGACAAGACCTACTCCTTGCTCAGTGAACTGGACTCAACACCCCCTATTCACCGCACAAGAATATATGTGACTAGTAAGAATCTTAAAACCTATGTATTGATATCTGTCTGGAAGTGAGTCAAGTGGGTGTAAAGCCGCATAAACACAGCCGTGAAAAGCAGCTAAACCCCATTATAAAATAAATTACTTTTAAAAACCCGTAAAACAAAGACAGTGAAAGAGAGAGAAATTCTTACAAAATTCGTTCAGAGGCTGTGATGCAACCTGGATTCACCATATCTAGACCCACAGCTGGATGAGACATAAGGGTGGACACTCTTGGGCTTAGAGGTTGGGTGAGGTTGGGTGAGCAAACGCAGACCCTTTAAAGTAATACTGTGTGGTACCCATCCCATGGTTCCCAAATCTCCAGGTTCAAGGGCATCTTCCTACATCGAAAACATGCATGAGAAACCCAGAGGATGGTACACCATGTGATTTTGAAAGGTCTCTAAAACGCACCCCATTTCTCATCTCCTTGTGCTAGGGTTCGCCTTTCCAGCTACTTTACTAGCAATCTCCCTACTTGGAGAATCAGCACCTTTAAGCTCCTGTTCCCTACAGGTTGCAATTTGTCCTGAGGTTGAACGGGAAGAGGGGCAACCAATGAGAGACTAGATCTAGGTGTTGGGACAGGCCCAGGTCACTCTATTTTCCCATCAGGAAGAAGAATTAACCACAGGCTCAGCCTGCCCCCAGGAAACAGAATAGGGCCTGAGGCAATCCCGCGCTTTTGCGGCCAGCTCCCAAAAAAGCGAGTTGAAAAATGGAGCTCAGGGACACTGCAATTCACAAACTCGCAGAGTTATAAATGATAACTCTCATCCACAGATATATTGAGGGAAGGCAACGAAGAGGATTTGAAAGCAAGGCAGAATTGCAGGAAGCAGATTTCAGGAGGTAGATTCGAATCGCCTTTAAAGCACATGAAAAGCGGCAAAACGTCGACAATGATGCCCTTGGCCAAAAAGGGCGTATGCGTTTTTTCCTGAATATATTCAGGAAAAAACGCATACGCCCTTTTTGGCCAACCAAGCAACCTGGAAAGGCAAATCAGCGCTACAAAGAAGTCTCGCTTCCCATCGGTCAAAAGGGCCATGCTGCAAAAAGTGTCAAAACCAGAAATGCAGTACAGGCCATGGAGAAATGGCAGCCTTGCTACGCTGATGGGCGGGATGTACATTGCCAAAAGCCACTCCGGAGAAGTGTACGGTGTGTCCTGAAACATCGAAAAAACACAGCTTAGGGAGCATAGGGCACGTCCACTCATGGGCGTATAAATTGGGAAAACTAAAAATCAGCAAGACACAGGCACCCCAATGTTTAGGGCTGCTCTGTTGACAAGAACCTCCACTTCATGACACCGTAAATATCCCAGGAAAGAGAAAAATGGATAAAGAAGTTGTGGTCCTTATGTACAAAGGAATATCACTCAGACATGAAATCAATGTCATAAGGCTAGTAGAAGCAAGATGAGAGGATTTAGGTATGACGATTCTAAGTGAAATAAGTGACACAGAAAAAGACACTTATCATAAGCTATCACTTATAGAGGGAATGTAAAAACCGCTACACCTGAACTGAATTACAAAACAGAACAGAGTCACACGTTTAGAAAACACACTATGGCTGCTTAACGGGAAAGGTGAGGTGGGGTGATGCATAAAACAAGGGCTTCAAATTCGCTCAGATACCGTACCATACACCCAATATGTAATAGACAAGACCTACTCCTTGCTCAGTGAACTGGACTCAACACCCCCTATTCACCGCACAAGAATATATGTGACTAGTAAGAATCTTAAAACCTATGTATTGATATCTCTCTGGAAGTGAGTCAAGTGGGTTTAAAGCCGCATAAACACAGCCGTGAAAAGCAGCTAAACCCCATTATAAAAATAAATTACTTTTAAAAACCCGTAAAACAAAGACAGTGAAAGAGAGAGAAATTCTTACAAAATTCGTTCAGAGGCTGTGATGCAACCTGGATTGACCATATCTAGACCCACAGCTGGATGAGACATAAGGGTGGACACTCTTGGGGCTTAGAGGTTGGGTGAGGTTGGGTGAGCAAACTCAGACCCTTTAAAGTAGTACTGCGTGGTACCCATCCCATGGGTCCCAAATCTCCAGGTTCAAGGGCATCTTCCTACATCGAAAACATGCATGAGAAACCCAGAAGATGGTACACCGTGTGATTTTGAAAGGTTTCTAAAACGCACCCAATTTCTCATCTCCTTGTGCTAGGGTTCGCCTTTCCAGCTACTTTACTAGCAATCTCCCTACTTGGAGAATCTGCACCTTTAAGCTCCTGTTCCCTACAGGTTGCAATTTGTCCTGAGGTTGAACGGGAAGAGGGGCAACCAATGAGAGACTAGATCTAGGTGTTGGGACAGGCCCAGGTCACTCTATTTTCCCATCAGGAAGAAGAATTAACCACAGGCTCAGCCTGCTGCCAGGAACCAGAATAGGGCCTGAGGCAATCCCGCGCTTTTGCGGCCAGCTCCCAAAAAAGCGAGTTGAAAAATGGAGCTCAGGGACACTGCAATTCACAAACCCGCAGAGTTATAAATGATAACTCTCATCCACAGATATATTGAGGGAAGGCAACGAAGAGGATTTGAAAGCAAGGCAGAATTGCAGGAAACAGGTTTCAGGAGGTAGATTCGAATCGCCTTTAAAGCACATGAAAAGTGGGAAAACGTCGACAGTGATGCCCTTGGCCAAAAAGGGCGTATGCGTTTTTTCCTGAATATATTCAGGAAAAAACGCATACGCCCTTTTTGGCCAACCAAGCAACCTGGAAAGGCAAATCAGCGCTACAAAGAAGTCTCGCTTCCCATCGGTCAAAAGGGACATGCTGCAAAAAGTGTCAAAACCAGAAATGCAGGACAGGCCATGGAGAAATGGCAGCCTTGCTACGCTGATGGGCGGGATGTAAATTGCCAACAGCCACTCTGGAGAAGTGTACGGTGTGTCCTGAAACATCGAAAAAACACAGCTTAGGGAGCATAGGGCACGTCCACTCATGGGCGTATAAATTGGGAAAACTAAAAATCAGCAAGACACAGGCACCCCAATGTTTAGGGCTGCTATGTTGACAAGAACCTCCACTTCATGACACCTTAAATATCCCAGGAAAGAGAAAAATGGATAAAGAAGTTGTGGTCCTTATGTACAAAGGAATATCCCTCAGACATGAAATCAATGTCATAAGGCTAGTAGAAGCAAGATGAGTGGATTTAGGTATGACGATTCTAAGTGAAATAAGTGACACAGAAAAAGACACTTAACATAAGCTATCACTTATAGAGGGAATGTAAAAACCGCTACACTTGAACTGAATTACAAAACAGAACAGAGTCACACGTTTAGAAAACACACTATGGCTGCTTAACGGGAAAGGTGAGGTGGGGTGATGCATAAAACAAGGGTTTCAAATTCGCTCAGATACTGTTCCATACACCCAATATGTAATAGAAAAGACCTACTCCTTGCTCAGTGAACTGGACTCAACACCCCCTATTCACCGCACAAGAATATATGTGACTAGTAAGAATCTTAAAACCTATGTATTGATATCTGTCAGGAAGTGAGTCAAGTGGGTGTAAAGCCGCATAAACACAGCCGTGAAAAGCAGCTAAACCCCATTATAAAAATAAATTACTTTTTAAAACCCGTAAAACAAAGACAGTGAAAGAGAGAGAAATTCTTACAAAATTCGTTCAGAGGCTGTGATGCAACCTGGATTGACCATATCTAGACCCACAGCTGGATGACACATAAGGGTGGACACTCTTGGGGCTTAGAGGTTGGGTGAGGTTGGGTGAGCAAACGCAGACCCTTTAAAGTAATACTGTGTGGTACCCATCCCATGGGTCCCAAATCTCCAGGTTCAAGGGCATCTTCCTACATCGAAAACATGCATGAGAAACCCAGAAGATGGTACACCGTGTGATTTTGAAAGGTTTCTAAAACGCACCCAATTTCTCATCTCCTTGTGCTTGGGTTCGCCTTTCCAGCTACTTTACTAGCAATCTCCCTACTTGGAGAATCAGCACCTTTAAGCTCCTGTTCCCTACAGGTTGCAATTTCTCCTGAGGATGAACGGGAAGAGGGGCAACCAATGAGAGACTAGATCTAGGTGTTGGGACAGGCCCAGGTCACTCTATTTTCCCATCAGGAAGAAGAATTAACCACAGGCTCAGCCTGCCGCCAGGAACCAGAATAGGGCCTGAGGCAATCCCGCGCTTTTGCGGCCAGCTCCCAAAAAAGCGAGTTGAAAAATGGAGCTCAGGGACACTGCAATTCACAAACCCGCAGAGTTATAAATGATAACTCTCATCCACAGATATATTGAGGGAAGGCAACGAAGAGGATTTGAAAGCAAGGCAGAATTGCAGGAAACAGATTTCAGGAGGTAGATTCGAATCGCCTTTAAAGCACATGAAAAGTGGCAAAACATCGACAATGACGCCCTTGGCCAAAAAGGGCGTATGCGTTTTTTCCTGAATATATTCAGGAAAAAACGCATACGCCCTTTTTGGCCAACCAAGCAACCTGGAAAGGCAAATCAGCGCTACAAAGAGGTCTCGCTTCCCATCGGTCAAAAGGGCCATGCTGCAAAAAGTGTCAAAACCAGAAATGCAGGACAGGCCATGGAGAAATGGCAGCCTTGCTACGCTGATGGGCGGGATGTAAATTGCCAACAGCCACTCTGGAGAAGTGTACGGTGTGTCCTGAAACATCGAAAAAACACAGCTTAGGGAGCATAGGGCAAGTCCACTCATGGGCGTATAAATTGGGAAAACTAAAAATCAGCAAGACACAGGCACCCCAATGTTTAGGGCTGCTATGTTGACAAGAACCTCCACTTCATGACACCTTAAATATCCCAGGAAAGAGAAAAATGGATAAAGAAGTTGTGGTCCTTATGTACAAAGGAATATCACTCAGACATGAAATCAATGTCATAAGGCTAGTAGAAGCAAGATGAGTGGATTTAGGTATGACGATTCTAAGTGAAATAAGTCACACAGAAAAAGACACTTATCATAAGATATCACTTATAGAGGGAATGTAAAAACCGCTACACTTGAACTGAATTACAAAACAGAACAGAGTCACAGGTTTAGAAAACACACTATGGCTGCTTAACGGGAAAGGTGAGGTGGGGTGATGCATAAAACAAGGGTTTCAAATTCGCTCAGATACTGTTCCATACACCCAATATGTAATAGACAAGACCTACTCCTTGCTCAGTGAACTGGACTCAACACCCCCTATTCACCGCACAAGAATATATGTGACTAGTAAGAATCGTAAAACCTATGTATTGATATCTCTCTGGAAGTGTGTCAAGTGGGTGTAAAGCTGCATAAACACAGCCGTGAAAAGCAGCTAAACCCCATTATAAAAATAAATTACTTTTAAAAACCCGTAAAACAAAGACAGTGAAAGAGAGAGAAATTCTTACAAAATTCGTTCAGGGGCTATGATGCAACCTGGATTGACCATATCTAGACCCACAACTGGATGAGACATAAGGGTGGACAATCTTGGGGCTGAGAGGTTGGGTGAGGTTGGGTGAGCAAACTCAGACCCTTTAAAGTAGTAGTGCGTGGTACCCATCCCATGGGTCCCAAATCTCCAGGTTCAAGGGCATCTTCCTACATCGAAAACATGCATGAGAAACCCAGAAGATGGTACACCGTGTGATTTTGAAAGGTTTCTAAAATGCACCCCATTTCTCATCTCCTTGTGCTAGGGATCGCCTTTCCAGCTACTTTACTAGCAATCTCCCTACTTGGAGAATCAGCACCTTTAAGCTCCTGTTCCCTACAGGTTGCAATTTGTCCTGAGGTTGAACGGGAAGAGGGGCAACCAATGAGAGACTAGATCTAGGTGTTGGGACAGGCCCAGGTCACTCTATTTTCCCATCAGGAAGAAGAATTAACCACAGGCTCAGCCTGCTGCCAGGAACCAGAATAGGGCCTGAGGCAATCCCGCGCTTTTGCGGCCAGCTCCCAAAAAAGCGAGTTGAAAAATGGAGCTCAGGGACACTGCAATTCACAAACCCGCAGAGTTATAAATGATAACTCTCATCCACAGATATATTGAGGGAAGGCAACGAAGAGGATTTGAAAGCAAGGCAGAATTGCAGGAAACAGGTTTCAGGAGGTAGATTCGAATCGCCTTTAAAGCACATGAAAAGTGGCAAAACGTCGACAGTGATGCCCTTGGCCAAAAAGGGCGTATGCGTTTTTTCCTGAATATATTCGGGAAAAAACGCATACGCCCTTTTTGGCCAACCAAGCAACCTGGAAAGGCAAATCAGCGCTACAAAGAAGTCTCGCTTCCCATCCGTCAAAAGGGCCATGCTGCAAAAAGTGTCAAAACCAGAAATGCAGGACAGGCCATGGAGAAATGGCAGCCTTGCTACGCTGATGGGCGGGATGTAAATTGCCAACAGCCACTCTGGAGAAGTGTACGGTGTGTCCTGAAACATCGAAAAAACACAGCTTAGGGAGCATAGGGCACGTCCACTCATGGGCGTATAAATTGGGAAAACTAAAAATCAGCAAGACACAGGCACCCCAATGTTTAGGGCTGCTATGTTGACAAGAACCTCCACTTCATGACACCTTAAATATCCCAGGAAAGAGAAAAATGGATAAAGAAGTTGTGGTCCTTATGTACAAAGGAATATCCCTCAGACATGAAATCAATGTCATAAGGCTAGTAGAAGCAAGATGAGTGGATTTAGGTATGACGATTCTAAGTGAAATAAGTGACACAGAAAAAGACACTTATCATAAGCTATCACTTATAGAGGGAATGTAAAAACCGCTACACTTGAACTGAATTACAAAACAGAACAGAGTCACACGTTTAGAAAACACACTATGGCTGCTTAACGGGAAAGGTGAGGTGGGGTGATGCATAAAACAAGGGTTTCAAATTCGCTCAGATACTGTTCCATACACCCAATATGTAATAGACAAGACCTACTCCTTGCTCAGTGAACTGGACTCAACACCCCCTATTCACCGCACAAGAATATATCTGACTAGTAAGAATCGTAAAACCTATGTATTGATATCTGTCAGGAAGTGAGTCAAGTGGGTGTAAAGCCGCATAAACACAGCCGTGAAAAGCAGCTAAACCCCATTATAAAAATAAATTACTTTTTAAAACCCGTAAAACAAAGACAGTGAAAGAGAGAGAAATTCTTACAAAATTCGTTCAGAGGCTGTGATGCAACCTGGATTGACCATATCTAGACCCACAGCTGGATGAGACATAAGGGTGGACACTCTTGGGGCTTAGAGGTTGGGTGAGGTTGGGTGAGCAAACGCAGACCCTTTAAAGTAATACTGTGTGGTACCCATCCCATGGGTCCCAAATCTCCAGGTTCAAGGGCATCTTCCTACATCGAAAACATGCATGAGAAACCCAGAAGATGGTACACCGTGTGATTTTGAAAGGTTTCTAAAACGCACCCAATTTCTCATCTCCTTGTGCTTGGGTTCGCCTTTCCAGCTACTTTACTAGCAATCTCCCTACTTGGAGAATCAGCACCTTTAAGCTCCTGTTCCCTACAGGTTGCAATTTGTCCTGAGGATGAACGGGAAGAGGGGCAACCAATGAGAGACTAGATCTAGGTGTTGGGACAGGCCCAGGTCACTCTATTTTCCCATCAGGAAGAAGAATTAACCACAGGCTCAGCCTGCCGCCAGGAACCAGAATAGGGCCTGAGGCAATCCCGCGCTTTTGCGGCCAGCTCCCAAAAAAGCGAGTTGAAAAATGGAGCTCAGGGACACTGCAATTCACAAACCCGCAGAGTTATAAATGATAACTCTCATCCACAGATATATTGAGGGAAGGCAACGAAGAGGATTTGAAAGCAAGGCAGAATTGCAGGAAACAGATTTCAGGAGGTAGATTCGAATCGCCTTTAAAGCACATTAAAAGTGGCAAAACATCGACAATGATGCCCTTGGCCAAAAAGGGCGTATGCGTTTTTTCCTGAATATATTCAGGAAAAAACGCATACGCCCTTTTTGGCCAACCAAGCAACCTGGAAAGGCAAATCAGCGCTACAAAGAGGTCTCGCTTCCCATCGGTCAAAAGGGCCATGCTGCAAAAAGTGTCAAAACCAGAAATGCAGGACAGGCCATGGAGAAATGGCAGCCTTGCTACGCTGATGGGCGGGATGTAAATTGCCAACAGCCAATCTGGAGAAGTGTACGGTGTGTCCTGAAACATCGAAAAAACACAGCTTAGGGAGCATAGGGCACGTCCACTCATGGGCGTATAAATTGGGAAAACTAAAAATCAGCAAGACACAGGCACCCCAATGTTTAGGGCTGCTATGTTGACAAGAACCTCCACTTCATGACACCTTAAATATCCCAGGAAAGAGAAAAATGGATAAAGAAGTTGTGGTCCTTATGTACAAAGGAATATCCCTCAGACATGAAATCAATGTCATAAGGCTAGTAGAAGCAAGATGAGTGGATTTAGGTATGACGATTCTAAGTGAAATAAGTCACACAGAAAAAGACACTTATCATAAGCTATCACTTATAGAGGGAATGTAAAAACCGCTACACTTGAACTGAATTACAAAACAGAACAGAGTCACACGTTTAGAAAACACACTATGGCTGCTTAACGGGAAAGGTGAGGTGGGGTGATGCATAAAACAAGGGTTTCAAATTCGCTCAGATACTGTTCCATACACCCAATATGTAATAGACAAGACCTACTCCTTGCTCAGTGAACTGGACTCAACACCCCCTATTCACCGCACAAGAATATATCTGACTAGTAAGAATCGTAAAACCTATGTATTGATATCTCTCTGGAAGTGAGCCAAGTGGGTGTAAAGCCGCATAAACACAGCCGTGAAAAACAGCTAAACCCCATTATAAAAATAAATTACTTTTAAAAACCCGTAAAACAAAGACAGTGAAAGAGAGAGAAATTCTTACAAAATTCGTTCAGGGGCTGTGATGCAACCTGGATTGACCATATCTAGACCCACACCTGGATGAGACATAAGGGTGGACACTCTTGGGGCTGAGAGGTTGGGTGAGGTTGGGTGAGCAAACTCAGACCCTTTAAAGTAGTACTGCGTGGTACCCATCCCATGGGTCCCAAATCTCCAGGTTCAAGGGCATCTTCCTACATCGAAAACATGCATGAGAAACCCAGAAGATGGTACACCGTGTGATTTTGAAAGGTTTCTAAAACGCACCCAATTTCTCATCTCCTTGTGCTAGGGTTCGCCTTTCCAGCTACTTTACTAGCAATCTCCCTACTTGGAGAATCAGCACCTTTAAGCTCCTGTTCCCTACAGGTTGCAATTTGTCCTGAGGTTGAACGGGAAGAGGGGCAACCAATGAGAGTCTAGATCTAGGTGTTGGGACAGGCCCAGGTCACTCTATTTTCCCATCAGGAAGAAGAATTAACCACAGGCTCAGCCTGCTGCTAGGAACCAGAATAGGGCCTGAGGCAATCCCGTGCTTTTGCGGCCAGCTCCCAAAAAAGCGAGTTGAAAAATGGAGCTCAGGGACACTGCAATTCACAAACCCGCAGAGTTATAAATGATAACTCTCATCCACAGATATATTGAGGGAAGGCAACGAAGAGGATTTGAAAGCAAGGCAGAATTGCAGGAAACAGGTTTCAGGAGGTAGATTCGAATCGCCTTTAAAGCACATGAAAAGTGGCAAAACGTCGACAGTGATGCCCTTGGCCAAAAAGGGCGTATGCGTTTTTTCCTGAATATATTCGGGAAAAAACGCATACGCCCTTTTTGGCCAACCAAGCAACCTGGAAAGGCAAATCAGCGCTACAAAGAAGTCTCGCTTCCCATCCGTCAAAAGGGCCATGCTGCAAAAAGTGTCAAAACCAGAAATGCAGGACAGGCCATGGAGAAATGGCAGCCTTGCTACGCTGATGGGCGGGATGTAAATTGCCAACAGCCACTCTGGAGAAGTGTACGGTGTGTCCTGAAACATCGAAAAAACACAGCTTAGGGAGCATAGGGCACGTCCACTCATGGGCGTATAAATTGGGAAAACTAAAAATCAGCAAGACACAGGCACCCCAATGTTTAGGGCTGCTATGTTGACAAGAACCTCCACTTCATGACACCTTAAATATCCCAGGAAAGAGAAAAATGGATAAAGAAGTTGTGGTCCTTATGTACAAAGGAATATCCCTCAGACATGAAATCAATGTCATAAGGCTAGTAGAAGCAAGATGAGTGGATTTAGGTATGACGATTCTAAGTGAAATAAGTGACACAGAAAAAGACACTTATCATAAGCTATCACTTATAGAGGGAATGTAAAAACCGCTACACTTGAACTGAATTACAAAACAGAACAGAGTCACACGTTTAGAAAACACACTATGGCTGCTTAACGGGAAAGGTGAGGTGGGGTGATGCATAAAACAAGGGTTTCAAATTCGCTCAGATACTGTTCCATACACCCAATATGTAATAGACAAGACCTACTCCTTGCTCAGTGAACTGGACTCAACACCCCCTATTCACCGCACAAGAATATATCTGACTAGTAAGAATCGTAAAACCTATGTATTGATATCTCTCTGGAAGTGAGCCAAGTGGGTGTAAAGCCGCATAAACACAGCCGTGAAAAACACCTAAACCCCATTATAAAAATAAATTACTTTTAAAAACCCGTAAAACAAAGACAGTGAAAGAGAGAGAAATTCTTACAAAATTCGTTCAGGGGCTGTGATGCAACCTGGATTGACCATATCTAGACCCACACCTGGATGAGACATAAGGGTGGACACTCTTGGGGCTGAGAGGTTGGGTGAGGTTGGGTGAGCAAACGCAGACCCTTTAAAGTAATACTGCGTGGTACCCATCCCATGGGTCCCAAATCTCCAGGTTCAAGGGCATCTTCCTACATCGAAAACATGCATGAGAAACCCAGAAGATGGTACACCGTGTGATTTTGAAAGGTTTCTAAAACGCACCCCATTTCTCATCTCCTTGTGCTAGGGTTCGCCTTTCCAGCTACTTTACTAGCAATCTCCCTACGTGGAGAATCAGCACCTTTAAGCTCCTGTTCCCTACAGGTTGCAATTTGTCCTGAGGATGAACGGGAAGAGGGGCAACCAATGAGAGACTAGATCTAGGTGTTGGTAGAGGCACAGGTCACTCTATTTTCCCATCAGGAAGAAGAATTAACCACAGGCTCAGCCTGCCGCCAGGAACCAGAATAGGGCCTGAGGCAATCCCGTGCTTTTGCGGCCAGCTCCCAAAAAAGCGAGTTGAAAAATGGAGCTCAGGGACACTGCAATTCACAAACCCGCAGAGTTATAAATGATAACTCTCATCCACAGATATATTGAGGGAAGGCAACGAAGAGGAGTTGAAAGCAAGGCAGAATTGCAGGAAACAGATTTCAGGAGGTAGATTCGAATCGCCTTTAAAGCACATGAAAAGCGGCAAAACGTCCACAATGATGCCCTTGGCCAAAAAGGGCGTATGCGTTTTTTCCTGAATATATTCAGGAAAAAACGCATACGCCCTTTTTGGCCAACCAAGCAACCTGGAAAGGCAAATCAGCGCTACAAAGAGGTCTCGCTTCCCATCGGTCAAAAGGGCCATGCTGCAAAAAGTGTCAAAACCAGAAATGCAGGACAGGCCATGGAGAAATGGCAGCCTTGCTACGCTGATGGGCGGGATGTAAATTACCAACAGCCACTCTAGAGAAGTGTACGGTGTGTCCTGAAACATCGAAAAAACACAGCCTAGGGAGCATAGGGCACGTCCACTCATGGGCGTATAAATTGGGAAAACTAAAAATCAGCAAGACACAGGCACCCCAATGTTTAGGGCTGCTATGTTGACAAGAACCTCCACTTCATGACACCTTAAATATCCCAGGAAAGAGAAAAATGGATAAAGAAGTTGTGGTCCTTATGTACAATGGAATATCACTCAGACATGAAATCAATGTCATAAGGCTAGTAGAAGCAAGATGAGTGGATTTAGGTACGACGATTCTAAGTGAAATAAGTCACACAGAAAAAGACACTTATCATAAGCTATCAGTTATAGAGGGAATGTTAAAACCGCTACACTTGAACTGAATTACAAAAAAGAACAGAGTCACACGTTTAGAAAACACACTATGGCTGCTTAAAGGGAAAGGTGAGGTGGGGTGATGCATAAAACAAGGGTTTCAAATTCGCTCAGATACTGTTCCATACACCCAATATGTAATAGACAAGACCTACTCCTTGCTCAGTGAACTGGACTCAACACCCCCTATTCACCGCACAAGAATATATGTGACTAGTAAGAATCTTAAAACCTATGTATTGATATCTGTCTGGAAGTGAGTCAAGTGGGTGTAAAGCCGCATAAACACAGCCGTGAAAAGCAGCTAAACCCCATTATAAAAATAAATTACTTTTAAAAACCCGTAAAACAAAGACAGTGAAAGAGAGAGAAATTCTTACAAAATTCGTTCAGAGGCTGTGATGCAACCTGGATTGACCATATCTAGACCCACAGCTGGATGAGACATAAGGGTGGACACTCTTGGGGCTTAGAGGTTGGGTGAGGTTGGGTGAGCAAATGCAGACCCTTTAAGGTAATACTGTGTGGTACCCATATCATGGGTCCCAAATCTCCAGGTTCAAGGGCATCTTCCTACATCGAAAACATGCATGAGAAACCCAGAAGATGGTACACCGTGTGATTTTGAAAGGTTTCTAAAACGCACCCAATTTCTCATCTCCTTGTACTCGGGTTCGCCTTTCCAGCTACTTTACTAGCAATCTCTCTACTTGGAGAATCAGCACCTTTAAGCTCCTGTTCCCTACAGGTTGCAATTTGTCCTGAGGATGAACGGGAAGAGGGGCAACCAATGAGAGACTAGATCTAGGTGTTGGGACAGGCCCAGGTCACTCTATTTTCCCATCAGGAAGAAGAATTAACCACAGGCTCAGCCTGCCGCCAGGAACCAGAATAGGGCCTGAGGCAATCCCGCGCATTTGCGGCCAGCTCCCAACAAAGCGAGTTGAAAAATGGAGTAAGGGACACTGCAATTCACAAACCCGCAGAGTTATAAATGATAACTCTCATCCAGATATATTGAGGGAAGGCAACGAAGAAGATTTGAAAGCAAGGCAGAATTGCAGGAAGCAGATTTCAGGAGGTAGATTCAAATCGCCTTTAAAGCACATGAAAAGCGGCAAAACTTCGATAATGATGCCCTTGGCCAAAAAGGGCGTATGCGTTTTTTCCTGAATATATTCAGGAAAAAACGCATACGCCCTTTTTGGCCAACCAAGCAACCTGGAAAGGCAAATCAGCGCTTCAAAGAAGTTTCACTTCCCATCGGTCAAAAGGGTCATGCTGCAAAAAGTGTCAAAACCAGAAATGCAGGACAGGCCATGGAGAAATGGCAGCCTTGCTACGCTGATGGGCGGGATGTAAATTGCCAACAGCCACTCTGGAGAAGTGTACGGTGTGTCCTGAAACATCGAAAAAACACAGCTTAGGGAGCATAGGGCACGTCCACTCATGGGCGTATAAATTGGGAAAACTAAAAATCAGCAAGACACAGGCACCCCAAAGTTTAGGGCTGCTCTGTTGACAAGAACCTCCACTTCATGACACCTTAAATATCCCAGGAAAGAGAAAAATGGATAAAGAAGTTGTGGTCCTTATGTACAATGGAATATCACTCAGACATGAAATCAATGTCATAAGGCTAGTAGAAGCAAGATGAGTGGATTTAGGAACGACAATTCTAAGTGAAATAAGTCACACAGAAAAAGACACTTATCATAAGCTATCACTTATAGAGGGAATGTAAAACCGCTACACTTGAACTGAATTACAAAACAGAACAGAGTCACACGTTTAGAAAACACACTATGGCTGCTTAACGGGAAAGGTGAGGTGGGGTGATGCATAAAACAAGGGTTTCAAATTCGCTCAGATACCGTTCCATACACCCAATATGTAATAGACAAGACCTTCTCCTTGCTCAGTGAACTGGACTCAACACCCCCTATTCACCGCAGAAGAATATATCTGACTAGTAAGAATCGTAAAACCTATGTATTGATATCTCTCTGGAAGTGAGTCAAGTGGGTGTAAAGGCGCATTAACACAGCCGTGAAAGGCAGCTAAACCCCATTATAAAAATAAATTACTTTTAAAAACCCGTAAAACAAAGACAGTGAAAGAGAGAGAAATTCTTACATAATTCGTTCAGGGGCTGTGATGCAACCTGGATTGACCATATCTAGACCCACAGCTGGATGAGACATAAGGGTGGACACTCTTGGGTCTGAGAGGTTGGGTGAGGTTGGGTGTGCAAACACAGACCCTTTAAAGTAATACTGCGTGGTACCCATCCCATGGGTCCCAAATCTCCAGGTTCAAGTGCATGTTCCTACATCGAAAACATGCATGAGAAACCCAGAAGAAGGTACACCATGTGATTTTGAAAGGTTTCTAAAACGCACCTCATTTCTCATCTCCTTGTGCTAGGGTTCTCCTTTCCAGCTACTTTACTAGCAATCTCCCTACTTGGAGAATCAGCACCTTTAACCTCGTGTTCCCTACAGGTTGCAATTTGTCCTGAGGATGAACGGGAAGAGGGGCAACCAATGAGAGACTAGATCTAGGTGTTGGGACAGGCACAGGTCACTCTATTTTCCCATCAGGAAGAAGAATTAACCACAGGCTCATCCTGCCGCCCGGAAGCAGAATAGGGCCTGAGGCAATCCCGCGCTCTTGCGGCCAGCTCCCAAAAAAGCGAGTTGAAAAATGGAGCCCAGGGACACTGCCATTCACAAACCCGCAGAGTTATAAATGATAACTCTCGTCCACAAATATATTCAGGGAAGGCAACGAAGAGGATTTGAAAGCAAGGCAGAATTGCAGGAAACAGGTTTCAGGAGGTAGATTCGAATCGCCTTTAAAGCACATGAAAAGTGGCAAAACTTCGACAATGATGCCCTTGGCCAAAAAGGGCGTATGCGTTTTTTCCTGAATATATTCAGGAAAAAACGCATACGCCCTTTTTGGCCAACCAAGCAACCTGGAAAGGCAAATCAGCACTACAAAGAAGTCTCGCTTCCCATCGGTCAAAAGGGCCATGCTGCAAAATGTTTCAAAACCAGAAATGCAGGACAGGCTATGGAGAAATGTCAGCCTTGCTACGCTGATGGGCGGGAAGTTAATTGCCAGCAGCCACTCTGGAGAAGTGTACGGTGTGTCCTGAAACATCGAAAAAACACAGGTTAGGGAGCATAGGGCACGTCCACTCATGGGCGTATAAATTGGGAAAACTAAAAATCAGCAAGACACAGGCACCCCAAAGTTTAGGGCTGCTCTGTTGACAAGAACCTCCACTTCATGACACCTTAAATATCCCAGGAAAGAGAAAAATGGATAAAGAAGTTGTGGTCCTTATGTACAATGGAATATCACTCAGACATGAAATCAATGTCATAAGGCTAGTAGAAGCAAGATGAGTGGATTTAGGTATGACAATTCTAAGTGAAATAAGTCACACAGAAAAAGACACTTATCATAAGCTATCACTTATAGAGGGAATGTAAAAACCGCTACACTTGAACTGAATTACAAAACAGAACAGAGTCACACGTTTAGAAAACACACTATGGCTGCTTAACGGGAAAGGTGAGGTGGGGTGATGCATAAAACAAGGGTTTCAAATTCGTTCAGATACCGTTCCATACACCCAATATGTAATAGACAAGACCTACTCCTTGCTCAGTGAACTGGACTCAACACCCCCTATTCACCGCACAAGAATATATGTGACTAGTAAGAATCTTAAAACCTATGTATTGATATCTCTCTGGAAGTGAGTCAAGTGGGTGTAAAGCCGCATAAACACAGCCGTGAAAAGCAGCTAAACACCATTATAAAAATAAATTACTTTTAAAAACCCGTAAAACAAAGACAGTGAAAGAGAGAGAATTTCTTCCAAAATTCGGTCAGGGGCTGTGATGCAACCTGGATTGACCATATCTAGACACACAGCTGGATGAGAGATAATGGTGGACACTCTTGGGGCTGATAGGTTAGGTGAGGTTGGGTGAGCAAACGCAGAACCTTTAAAGTAATACTGCGTGGTACGCATGCCATGGGTCCCAAATCTCCAGGTTCAAGGGCATCTTCCTACATTGAAAACATACATGAGAAACCCAGAAGATGGTACACCGTGTGATTTTGAAAGGTTTCTAAAACGCACCTCATTTCTCTTCTCCTTGTGCTCGGGTTCGCCATTCCAGGTACTTTACTAGCAATCTCCCTACTTGGAGAATCAGCACCTTTAACCTCCTGTTCCCTACAGGTTGCAATTTGTCCTGAGGATGAACGGGAAGAGGGGCAACAAATGAGAGACTAGATCTAGGTGTTGGGACAGGCACAGGTCACTCTATTTTCCCATCAGGAAGAAGAATTAACCACAGGCTCAGCCTGCCGCCCAGAAGCAGAATAGGGCCTGAGGCAATCCCGCGCTCTTGCGGCCAGCTCCCAAAAAAGCGAGTTGAAAAATGGAGCCCAGGGACACTGCCATTCACAAACCCGCAGAGTTATAAATGATAACTCTCGTCCACAAATATATTGAGGGAAGGCAACGAAGAGGATTTGAAAGCAAGGCAGAATTGCAGGAAACAGGTTTCAGGAGGTAGATTCGAATCGCCTTTAAAGCACATGAAAAGCGGCAAAACGTCCACAATGATGCCCTTGGCCAAAAAGGGCGTATGCGTTTTTTCCTGAATATATTCAGGAAAAAACGCATACGCCCTTTTTGGCCAACCAAGCAACCTGGAAAGGCAAATCAGCGCTACAAAGAGGTCTCGCTTCCCATCGGTCAAAAGGGCCATGCTGCAAAAAGTGTCAAAACCAGAAATGCAGGACAGGCCATGGAGAAATGGCAGCCTTGCTACGCTGATGGGCGGGATGTAAATTGCCAACAGCCACTCTGGAGAAGTGTACGGTGTGTCCTGAAACATCGAAAAAACACAGCTTAGGGAGCATAGGGCACGTCCACTCATGGGCGTATAAATTGGGAAAACTAAAAATCAGCAAGACACAGGCACCCCAATGTTTAGGGCTGCTATGTTGACAAGAACCTCCACTTCATGACACCTTAAATATCCCAGGAAAGAGAAAAATGGATAAAGAAGTTGTGGTCCTTATGTACAATGGAATATCACTCAGACATGAAATCAATGTCATAAGGCTAGTAGAAGCAAGATGAGTGGATTTAGGTACGACGATTCTAAGTGAAATAAGTCACACAGAAAAAGACACTTATCATAAGCTATCAGTTATAGAGGGAATGTTAAAACCGCTACACTTGAACTGAATTACAAAAAAGAACAGAGTCACACGTTTAGAAAACACACTATGGCTGCTTAAAGGGAAAGGTGAGGTGGGGTGATGCATAAAACAAGGGTTTCAAATTCGCTCAGATACTGTTCCATACACCCAATATGTAATAGACAAGACCTACTCCTTGCTCAGTGAACTGGACTCAACACCCCCTATTCACCGCACAAGAATATATGTGACTAGTAAGAATCTTAAAACCTATGTATTGATATCTGTCTGGAAGTGAGTCAAGTGGGTGTAAAGCCGCATAAACACAGCCGTGAAAAGCAGCTAAACCCCATTATAAAAATAAATTACTTTTAAAAACCCGTAAAACAAAGACAGTGAAAGAGAGAGAAATTCTTACAAAATTCGTTCAGAGGCTGTGATGCAACCTGGATTGACCATATCTAGACCCACAGCTGGATGAGACATAAGGGTGGACACTCTTGGGGCTTAGAGGTTGGGTGAGGTTGGGTGAGCAAATGCAGACCCTTTAAGGTAATACTGTGTGGTACCCATATCATGGGTCCCAAATCTCCAGGTTCAAGGGCATCTTCCTACATCGAAAACATGCATGAGAAACCCAGAAGATGGTACACCGTGTGATTTTGAAAGGTTTCTAAAACGCACCCAATTTCTCATCTCCTTGTACTCGGGTTCGCCTTTCCAGCTACTTTACTAGCAATCTCTCTACTTGGAGAATCAGCACCTTTAAGCTCCTGTTCCCTACAGGTTGCAATTTGTCCTGAGGATGAACGGGAAGAGGGGCAACCAATGAGAGACTAGATCTAGGTGTTGGGACAGGCCCAGGTCACTCTATTTTCCCATCAGGAAGAAGAATTAACCACAGGCTCAGCCTGCCGCCAGGAACCAGAATAGGGCCTGAGGCAATCCCGCGCATTTGCGGCCAGCTCCCAACAAAGCGAGTTGAAAAATGGAGTAAGGGACACTGCAATTCACAAACCCGCAGAGTTATAAATGATAACACTCATCCAGATATATTGAGGGAAGGCAACGAAGAAGATTTGAAAGCAAGGCAGAATTGCAGGAAGCAGATTTCAGGAGGTAGATTCAAATCGCCTTTAAAGCACATGAAAAGCGGCAAAACTTCGATAATGATGCCCTTGGCCAAAAAGGGCGTATGCGTTTTTTCCTAAATATATTCAGGAAAAAACGCATACGCCCTTTTTGGCCAACCAAGCAACCTGGAAAGGCAAATCAGCGCTTCAAAGAAGTTTCACTTCCCATCGGTCAAAAGGGTCATGCTGCAAAAAGTGTCAAAACCAGAAATGCAGGACAGGCCATGGAGAAATGGCAGCCTTGCTACGCTGATGGGCGGGATGTAAATTGCCAACAGCCACTCTGGAGAAGTGTACGGTGTGTCCTGAAACATCGAAAAAACACAGCTTAGGGAGCATAGGGCACGTCCACTCATGGGCGTATAAATTGGGAAAACTAAAAATCAGCAAGACACAGGCACCCCAAAGTTTAGGGCTGCTCTGTTGACAAGAACCTCCACTTCATGACACCTTAAATATCCCAGGAAAGAGAAAAATGGATAAAGAAGTTGTGGTCCTTATGTACAATGGAATATCACTCAGACATGAAATCAATGTCATAAGGCTAGTAGAAGCAAGATGAGTGGATTTAGGAACGACGATTCTAAGTGAAATAAGTCACACAGAAAAAGACACTTATCATAAGCTATCACTTATAGAGGGAATGTAAAACCGCTACACTTGAACTGAATTACAAAACAGAACAGAGTCACACGTTTAGAAAACACACTATGGCTGCTTAACGGGAAAGGTGAGGTGGGGTGATGCATAAAACAAGGGTTTCAAATTCGCTCAGATACCGTTCCATACACCCAATATGTAATAGACAAGACCTACTCCTTGCTCAGTGAACTGGACTCAACACCCCCTATTCACCGCAGAAGAATATATCTGACTAGTAAGAATCGTAAAACCTATGTATTGATATCTCTCTGGAAGTGAGTCAAGTGGGTGTAAAGGCGCATTAACACAGCCGTGAAAGGCAGCTAAACCCCATTATAAAAATAAATTACTTTTAAAAACCCGTAAAACAAAGACAGTGAAAGAGAGAGAAATTCTTACATAATTCGTTCAGGGGCTGTGATGCAACCTGGATTGACCATATCTAGACCCACAGCTGGATGAGACATAAGGGTGGACACTCTTGGGTCTGAGAGGTTGGGTGAGGTTGGGTGTGCAAACACAGACCCTTTAAAGTAATACTGCGTGGTACCCATCCCATGGGTCCCAAATCTCCAGGTTCAAGTGCATGTTCCTACATCGAAAACATGCATGAGAAACCCAGAAGAAGGTACACCATGTGATTTTGAAAGGTTTCTAAAACGCACCTCATTTCTCATCTCCTTGTGCTAGGGTTCTCCTTTCCAGCTACTTTACTAGCAATCTCCCTACTTGGAGAATCAGCACCTTTAACCTCGTGTTCCCTACAGGTTGCAATTTGTCCTGAGGATGAACGGGAAGAGGGGCAACCAATGAGAGACTAGATCTAGGTGTTGGGACAGGCACAGGTCACTCTATTTTCCCATCAGGAAGAAGAATTAACCACAGGCTCATCCTGCCGCCGGGAAGCAGAATAGGGCCTGAGGCAATCCCGCGCTCTTGCGGCCAGCTCCCAAAAAAGCGAGTTGAAAAATGGAGCCCAGGGACACTGCCATTCACAAACCCGCAGAGTTATAAATGATAACTCTCGTCCACAAATATATTCAGGGAAGGCAACGAAGAGGATTTGAAAGCAAGGCAGAATTGCAGGAAACAGGTTTCAGGAGGTAGATTCGAATCGCCTTTAAAGCACATGAAAAGTGGCAAAACTTCGACAATGATGCCCTTGGCCAAAAAGGGCGTATGCGTTTTTTCCTGAATATATTCAGGAAAAAACGCATACGCCCTTTTTGGCCAACCAAGCAACCTGGAAAGGCAAATCAGCACTACAAAGAAGTCTCGCTTCCCATCGGTCAAAAGGGCCATGCTGCAAAATGTTTCAAAACCAGAAATGCAGGACAGGCTAAGGAGAAATGTCAGCCTTGCTACGCTGATGGGCGGGAAGTTAATTGCCAGCAGCCACTCTGGAGAAGTGTACGGTGTGTCCTGAAACATCGAAAAAACACAGCTTAGGGAGCATAGGGCACGTCCACTCATGGGCGTATAAATTGGGAAAACTAAAAATCAGCAAGACACAGGCACCCCAATGTTTAGGGCTGCTATGTTGACAAGAACCTCCACTTCATGACACCTTAAATATCCCAGGAAAGAGAAAAATGGATAAAGAAGTTGTGGTCCTTATGTACAAAGGAATATCCCTCAGACATGAAATCAATGTCATAAGGCTAGTAGAAGCAAGATGAGTGGATTTAGGTATGACGATTCTAAGTGAAATAAGTGACACAGAAAAAGACACTTATCATAAGCTATCACTTATAGAGGGAATGTAAAAACCGCTACACTTGAACTGAATTACAAAACAGAACAGAGTCACACGTTTAGAAAACACACTATGGCTGCTTAACGGGAAAGGTGAGGTGGGGTGATGCATAAAACAAGGGTTTCAAATTCGCTCAGATACTGTTCCATACACCCAATATGTAATAGACAAGACCTACTCCTTGCTCAGTGAACTGGACTCAACACCCCCTATTCACCACACAAGAATATATGTGACTAGTAAGAATCGTAAAACCTATGTATTGATATCTCTCTGGAAGTGTGTCAAGTGGGTGTAAAGCCGCATAAACACAGCCGTGAAAAGCAGCTAAACCCCATTATAAAAATAAATTACTTTTAAAAACCCGTAAAACAAAGACAGTGAAAGAGAGAGAAATTCTTACAAAATTCGTTCAGAGGCTGTGATGCAACCTGGATTGACCATATCTAGACCCACAGCTGGATGAGACATAAGGGTGGACACTCTTGGGGCTTAGAGGTTGGGTGAGGTTGGGTGAGCAAATGCAGACCCTTTAAGGTAATACTGTGTGGTACCCATATCATGGGTCCCAAATCTCCAGGTTCAAGGGCATCTTCCTACATCGAAAACATGCATGAGAAACCCAGAAGATGGTACACCGTGTGATTTTGAAAGGTTTCTAAAACGCACCCAATTTCTCATCTCCTTGTACTCAGGTTCGCCTTTCCAGCTACTTTACTAGCAATCTCTCTACTTGGAGAATCAGCACCTTTAAGCTCCTGTTCCCTACAGGTTGCAATTTGTCCTGAGGATGAACGGGAAGAGGGGCAACCAATGAGAGACTAGATCTAGGTGTTGGGACAGGCCCAGGTCACTCTATTTTCCCATCAGGAAGAAGAATTAACCACAGGCTCAGCCTGCCGCCAGGAACCAGAATAGGGCCTGAGGCAATCCCGCGCATTTGCGGCCAGCTCCCAACAAAGCGAGTTGAAAAATGGAGTAAGGGACACTGCAATTCACAAACCCGCAGAGTTATAAATGATAACTCTCATCCAGATATATTGAGGGAAGGCAACGAAGAAGATTTGAAAGCAAGGCAGAATTGCAGGAAGCAGATTTCAGGAGGTAGATTCAAATCGCCTTTAAAGCACATGAAAAGCGGCAAAACTTCGATAATGATGCCCTTGGCCAAAAAGGGCGTATGCGTTTTTTCCTGAATATATTCAGGAAAAAACGCATACGCCCTTTTTGGCCAACCAAGCAACCTGGAAAGGCAAATCAGCGCTTCAAAGAAGTTTCACTTCCCATCGGTCAAAAGGGTCATGCTGCAAAAAGTGTCAAAACCAGAAATGCAGGACAGGCCATGGAGAAATGGCAGCCTTGCTACGCTGATGGGCGGGATGTAAATTGCCAACAGCCACTCTGGAGAAGTGTACGGTGTGTCCTGAAACATCGATAAAACACAGCTTAGGGAGCATAGGGCACGTCCACTCATGGGCGTATAAATTGGGAAAACTAAAAATCAGCAAGACACAGGCACCCCAAAGTTTAGGGCTGCTCTGTTGACAAGAACCTCCACTTCATGACACCTTAAATATCCCAGGAAAGAGAAAAATGGATAAAGAAGTTGTGGTCCTTATGTACAATGGAATATCACTCAGACATGAAATCAATGTCATAAGGCTAGTAGAAGCAAGATGAGTGGATTTAGGAACGACGATTCTAAGTGAAATAAGTCACACAGAAAAAGACACTTATCATAAGCTATCACTTATAGAGGGAATGTAAAACCGCTACACTTGAACTGAATTACAAAACAGAACAGAGTCACACGTTTAGAAAACACACTATGGCTGCTTAACGGGAAAGGTGAGGTGGGGTGATGCATAAAACAAGGGTTTCAAATTCGCTCAGATACCGTTCCATACACCCAATATGTAATAGACAAGACCTACTCCTTGCTCAGTGAACTGGACTCAACACCCCCTATTCACCGCAGAAGAATATATCTGACTAGTAAGAATCGTAAAACCTATGTATTGATATCTCTCTGGAAGTGAGTCAAGTGGGTGTAAAGGCGCATTAACACAGCCGTGAAAGGCAGCTAAACCCCATTATAAAAATAAATTACTTTTAAAAACCCGTAAAACAAAGACAGTGAAAGAGAGAGAAATTCTTACATAATTCGTTCAGGGGCTGTGATGCAACCTGGATTGACCATATCTAGACCCACAGCTGGATGAGACATAAGGGTGGACACTCTTGGGTCTGAGAGGTTGGGTGAGGTTGGGTGTGCAAACACAGACCCTTTAAAGTAATACTGCGTGGTACCCATCCCATGGGTCCCAAATCTCCAGGTTCAAGTGCATGTTCCTACATCGAAAACATGCATGAGAAACCCAGAAGAAGGTACACCATGTGATTTTGAAAGGTTTCTAAAACGCACCTCATTTCTCATCTCCTTGTGCTAGGGTTCTCCTTTCCAGCTACTTTACTAGCAATCTCCCTACTTGGAGAATCAGCACCTTTAACCTCGTGTTCCCTACAGGTTGCAATTTGTCCTGAGGATGAACGGGAAGAGGGGCAACCAATGAGAGACTAGATCTAGGTGTTGGGACAGGCACAGGTCCCTCTATTTTCCCATCAGGAAGAAGAATTAACCACAGGCTCATCCTGCCGCCCGGAAGCAGAATAGGGCCTGAGGCAATCCCGCGCTCTTGCGGCCAGCTCCCAAAAAAGCGAGTTGAAAAATGGAGCCCAGGGACACTGCCATTCACAAACCCGCAGAGTTATAAATGATAACTCTCGTCCACAAATATATTCAGGGAAGGCAACGAAGAGGATTTGAAAGCAAGGCAGAATTGCAGGAAACAGGTTTCAGGAGGTAGATTCGAATCGCCTTTAAAGCACATGAAAAGTGGCAAAACTTCGACAATGATGCCCTTGGCCAAAAAGGGCGTATGCGTTTTTTCCTGAATATATTCAGGAAAAAACGCATACGCCCTTTTTGGCCAACCAAGCAACCTGGAAAGGCAAATCAGCACTACAAAGAAGTCTCGCTTCCCATCGGTCAAAAGGGCCATGCTGCAAAATGTTTCAAAACCAGAAATGCAGGACAGGCTATGGAGAAATGTCAGCCTTGCTACGCTGATGGGCGGGAAGTTAATTGCCAGCAGCCACTCTGGAGAAGTGTACGGTGTGTCCTGAAACATCGAAAAAACACAGGTTAGGGAGCATAGGGCACGTCCACTCATGGGCGTATAAATTGGGAAAATTAAAAATCAGCAAGACACAGGCACCCCAAAGTTTAGGGCTGCTCTGTTGACAAGAACCTCCACTTCATGACACCTTAAATATCACCAGGAAAGAGAAAAATGGATAAAGAAGTTGTGGTCCTTATGTACAATGGAATATCACTCAGACATGAAATCAATGTCATAAGGCTAGTAGAAGCAAGATGAGTGGATTTAGGTACGACGATTCTAAGTGAAATAAGTCACACAGAAAAAGACACTTATCATAAGCTATCACTTATAGAGGGAATGTAAAAACCGCTACACTTGAACTGAATTACAAAACAGAACAGAGTCACACGTTTAGAAAACACACTATGGCTGCTTAACGGGAAAGGTGAGGTGGGGTGATGCATAAAACAAGGGTTTCAAATTCGTTCAGATACCGTTCCATACACCCAATATGTAATAGACAAGACCTACTCCTTGCTCAGTGAACTGGACTCAACACCCCCTATTCACCGCACAAGAATATATGTGACTAGTAAGAATCTTAAAACCTATGTATTGATATCTCTCTGGAAGTGAGTCAAGTGGGTGTAAAGCCGCATAAACACAGCCGTGAAAAGCAGCTAAACACCATTATAAAAATAAATTACTTTTAAAAACCCGTAAAACAAAGACAGTGAAAGAGAGAGAATTTCTTCCAAAATTCGGTCAGGGGCTGTGATGCAACCTGGATTGACCATATCTAGACACACAGCTGGATGAGAGATAATGGTGGACACTCTTGGGGCTGATAGGTTAGGTGAGGTTGGGTGAGCAAACGCAGAACCTTTAAAGTAATACTGCGTGGTACGCATGCCATGGGTCCCAAATCTCCAGGTTCAAGGGCATCTTCCTACATTGAAAACATACATGAGAAACCCAGAAGATGGTACACCGTGTGATTTTGAAAGGTTTCTAAAACGCACCTCATTTCTCTTCTCCTTGTGCTCGGGTTCGCCATTCCAGGTACTTTACTAGCAATCTCCCTACTTGGAGAATCAGCACCTTTAACCTCCTGTTCCCTACAGGTTGCAATTTGTCCTGAGGATGAACGGGAAGAGGGGCAACAAATGAGAGACTAGATCTAGGTGTTGGGACAGGCACAGGTCACTCTATTTTCCCATCAGGAAGAAGAATTAACCACAGGCTCAGCCTGCGGCCCAGAAGCAGAATAGGGCCTGAGGCAATCCCGCGCTCTTGCGGCCAGCTCCCAAAAAAGCGAGTTGAAAAATGGAGCCCAGGGACACTGCCATTCACAAACCCGCAGAGTTATAAATGATAACTCTCGTCCACAAATATATTGAGGGAAGGCAACGAAGAGGATTTGAAAGCAAGGCAGAATTGCAGGAAACAGGTTTCAGGAGGTAGATTCGAATCGCCTTTAAAGCACATGAAAAGCGGCAAAACGTCCACAATGATGCCCTTGGCCAAAAAGGGCGTATGCGTTTTTTCCTGAATATATTCAGGAAAAAACGCATACGCCCTTTTTGGCCAACCAAGCAACCTGGAAAGGCAAATCAGCGCTACAAAGAGGTCTCGCTTCCCATCGGTCAAAAGGGCCATGCTGCAAAAAGTGTCAAAACCAGAAATGCAGGACAGGCCATGGAGAAATGGCAGCCTTGCTACGCTGATGGGCGGGATGTAAATTGCCAACAGCCACTCTGGAGAAGTGTACGGTGTGTCCTGAAACATCGAAAAAACACAGCTTAGGGAGCATAGGGCACGTCCACTCATGGGCGTATAAATTGGGAAAACTAAAAATCAGCAAGACACAGGCACCCCAATGTTTAGGGCTGCTATGTTGACAAGAACCTCCACTTCATGACACCTTAAATATCCCAGGAAAGAGAAAAATGGATAAAGAAGTTGTGGTCCTTATGTACAATGGAATATCACTCAGACATGAAATCAATGTCATAAGGCTAGTAGAAGCAAGATGAGTGGATTTAGGTACGACGATTCTAAGTGAAATAAGTCACACAGAAAAAGACACTTATCATAAGCTATCAGTTATAGAGGGAATGTTAAAACCGCTACACTTGAACTGAATTACAAAAAAGAACAGAGTCACACGTTTAGAAAACACACTATGGCTGCTTAAAGGGAAAGGTGAGGTGGGGTGATGCATAAAACAAGGGTTTCAAATTCGCTCAGATACTGTTCCATACACCCAATATGTTATAGACAAGACCTACTCCTTGCTCAGTGAACTGGACTCAACACCCCCTATTCACCGCACAAGAATATATGTGACTAGTAAGAATCTTAAAACCTATGTATTGATATCTGTCTGGAAGTGAGTCAAGTGGGTGTAAAGCCGCATAAACACAGCCGTGAAAAGCAGCTAAAACCCATTATAAAAATAAATTACTTTTAAAAACCCGTAAAACAAAGACAGTGAAAGAGAGAGAAATTCTTACAAAATTCGTTCAGAGGCTGTGATGCAACCTGGATTGACCATATCTAGACCCACAGCTGGATGAGACATAAGGGTGGACACTCTTGGGGCTTAGAGGTTGGGTGAGGTTGGGTGAGCAAATGCAGACCCTTTAAGGTAATACTGTGTGGTACCCATATCATGGGTCCCAAATCTCCAGGTTCAAGGGCATCTTCCTACATCGAAAACATGCATGAGAAACCCAGAAGATGGTACACCGTGTGATTTTGAAAGGTTTCTAAAACGCACCCAATTTCTCATCTCCTTGTACTCGGGTTCGCCTTTCCAGCTACTTTACTAGCAATCTCTCTACTTGGAGAATCAGCACCTTTAAGCTCCTGTTCCCTACAGGTTGCAATTTGTCCTGAGGATGAACGGGAAGAGGGGCAACCAATGAGAGACTAGATCTAGGTGTTGGGACAGGCCCAGGTCACTCTATTTTCCCATCAGGAAGAAGAATTAACCACAGGCTCAGCCTGCCGCCAGGAACCAGAATAGGGCCTGAGGCAATCCCGCGCATTTGCGGCCAGCTCCCAACAAAGCGAGTTGAAAAATGGAGTAAGGGACACTGCAATTCACAAACCCGCAGAGTTATAAATGATAACTCTCATCCAGATATATTGAGGGAAGGCAACGAAGAAGATTTGAAAGCAAGGCAGAATTGCAGGAAGCAGATTTCAGGAGGTAGATTCAAATCGCCTTTAAAGCACATGAAAAGCGGCAAAACTTCGATAATGATGCCCTTGGCCAAAAAGGGCGTATGCGTTTTTTCCTGAATATATTCAGGAAAAAACGCATACGCCCTTTTTGGCCAACCAAGCAACCTGGAAAGGCAAATCAGCGCTTCAAAGAAGTTTCACTTCCCATCGGTCAAATGGGTCATGCTGCAAAAAGTGTCAAAACCAGAAATGCAGGACAGGCCATGGAGAAATGGCAGCCTTGCTACGCTGATGAGCGGGATGTAAATTGCCAACAGCCACTCTGGAGAAGTGTACGGTGTGTCCTGAAACATCGAAAAAACACAGCTTAGGGAGCATAGGGCACGTCCACTCATGGGCGTATAAATTGGGAAAACTAAAAATCAGCAAGACACAGGCACCCCAAAGTTTAGGGCTGCTCTGTTGACAAGAACCTCCACTTCATGACACCTTAAATATCCCAGGAAAGAGAAAAATGGATAAAGAAGTTTTGGTCCTTATGTACAATGGAATATCACTCAGACATGAAATCAATGTCATAAGGCTAGTAGAAGCAAGATGAGTGGATTTAGGAACGACGATTCTAAGTGAAATAAGTCACACAGAAAAAGACACTTATCATAAGCTATCACTTATAGAGGGAATGTAAAACCGCTACACTTGAACTGAATTACAAAACAGAACAGAGTCACACGTTTAGAAAACACACTATGGCTGCTTAACGGGAAAGGTGAGGTGGGGTGATGCATAAAACAAGGGTTTCAAATTCGCTCAGATACCGTTCCATACACCCAATATGTAATAGACAAGACCTACTCCTTGCTCAGTGAACTGGACTCAACACCCCCTATTCACCGCAGAAGAATATATCTGACTAGTAAGAATCGTAAAACCTATGTATTGATATCTGTCTGGAAGTGAGTCAAGTGGGTGTAAAGGCGCATTAACACAGCCGTGAAAGGCAGTTAACCCCATTATAAAAATAAATTACTTTTAAAAACCCGTAAAACAAAGACAGTGAAAGAGAGAGAAATTCTTACATAATTCGTTCAGGGGCTGTGATGCAACCTGGATTGACCATATCTAGACCCACAGCTGGATGAGACATAAGGGTGGACACTCTTGGGTCTGAGAGGTTGGGTGAGGTTGGGTGTGCAAACACAGACCCTTTAAAGTAATACTGCGTGGTACCCATCCCATGGGTCCCAAATCTCCAGGTTCAAGTGCATGTTCCTACATCGAAAACATGCATGAGAAACCCAGAAGAAGGTACACCATGTGATTTTGAAAGGTTTCTAAAACGCACCTCATTTCTCATCTCCTTGTGCTAGGGTTCTCCTTTCCAGCTACTTTACTAGCAATCTCCCTACTTGGAGAATCAGCACCTTTAACCTCGTGTTCCCTACAGGTTGCAATTTGTCCTGAGGATGAACGGGAAGAGGGGCAACCAATGAGAGACTAGATCTAGGTGTTGGGACAGGCACAGGTCACTCTATTTTCCCATCAGGAAGAAGAATTAACCACAGGCTCATCCTGCCGCCCGGAAGCAGAATAGGGCCTGAGGCAATCCCGCGCTCTTGCGGCCAGCTCCCAAAAAAGCGAGTTGAAAAATGGAGCCCAGGGACACTGCCATTCACAAACCCGCAGAGTTATAAATGATAACTCTCGTCCACAAATATATTCAGGGAAGGCAACGAAGAGGATTTGAAAGCAAGGCAGAATTGCAGGAAACAGGTTTCAGGAGGTAGATTCGAATCGCCTTTAAAGCACATGAAAAGTGGCAAAACTTCGACAATGATGCCCTTGGCCAAAAAGGGCGTATGCGTTTTTTCCTGAATATATTCAGGAAAAAACGCATACGCCCTTTTTGGCCAACCAAGCAACCTGGAAAGGCAAATCAGCACTACAAAGAAGTCTCGCTTCCCATCGGTCAAAAGGGCCATGCTGCAAAATGTTTCAAAACCAGAAATGCAGGACAGGCTATGGAGAAATGTCAGCCTTGCTACGCTGATGGGCGGGAAGTTAATTGCCAGCAGCCACTCTGGAGAAGTGTACGGTGTGTCCTGAAACATCGAAAAAACACAGGTTAGGGAGCATAGGGCACGTCCACTCATGGGCGTATAAATTGGGAAAATTAAAAATCAGCAAGACACAGGCACCCCAAAGTTTAGGGCTGCTCTGTTGACAAGAACCTCCACTTCATGACACCTTAAATATCACCAGGAAAGAGAAAAATGGATAAAGAAGTTGTGGTCCTTATGTACAATGGAATATCACTCAGACATGAAATCAATGTCATAAGGCTAGTAGAAGCAAGATGAGTGGATTTAGGTACGACGATTCTAAGTGAAATAAGTCACACAGAAAAAGACACTTATCATAAGCTATCACTTATAGAGGGAATGTAAAAACCGCTACACTTGAACTGAATTACAAAACAGAACAGAGTCACACGTTTAGAAAACACACTATGGCTGCTTAACGGGAAAGGTGAGGTGGGGTGATGCATAAAACAAGGGTTTCAAATTCGTTCAGATACCGTTCCATACACCCAATATGTAATAGACAAGACCTACTCCTTGCTCAGTGAACTGGACTCAACACCCCCTATTCACCGCACAAGAATATATGTGACTAGTAAGAATCTTAAAACCTATGTATTGATATCTCTCTGGAAGTGAGTCAAGTGGGTGTAAAGCCGCATAAACACAGCCGTGAAAAGCAGCTAAACACCATTATAAAAATAAATTACTTTTAAAAACCCGTAAAACAAAGACAGTGAAAGAGAGAGAATTTCTTCCAAAATTCGGTCAGGGGCTGTGATGCAACCTGGATTGACCATATCTAGACACACAGCTGGATGAGAGATAATGGTGGACACTCTTGGGGCTGATAGGTTAGGTGAGGTTGGGTGAGCAAACGCAGAACCTTTAAAGTAATACTGCGTGGTACACATGCCATGGGTCCCAAATCTCCAGGTTCAAGGGCATCTTCCTACATTGAAAACATACATGAGAAACCCAGAAGATGGTACACCGTGTGATTTTGAAAGGTTTCTAAAACGCACCTCATTTCTCTTCTCCTTGTGCTCGGGTTCGCCATTCCAGGTACTTTACTAGCAATCTCCCTACTTGGAGAATCAGCACCTTTAACCTCCTGTTCCCTACAGGTTGCAATTTGTCCTGAGGATGAACGGGAAGAGGGGCAACAAATGAGAGACTAGATCTAGGTGTTGGGACAGGCACAGGTCACTCTATTTTCCCATCAGGAAGAAGAATTAACCACAGGCTCAGCCTGCGGCCCAGAAGCAGAATAGGGCCTGAGGCAATCCCGCGCTCTTGCGGCCAGCTCCCAAAAAAGCGAGTTGAAAAATGGAGCCCAGGGACACTGCCATTCACAAACCCGCAGAGTTATAAATGATAACTCTCGTCCACAAATATATTGAGGGAAGGCAACGAAGAGGATTTGAAAGCAAGGCAGAAATGCAGGAAACAGGTTTCAGGAGGTAGATTCGAATCGCCTTTAAAGCACATGAAAAGTCTCAAAACGTCGACAATGATGCCCTTGGCCAAAAAGGGCGTATTCGTTTTTTCCTGAATATATTCAGGAAAAAACGCATACGCACTTTTTGGCCAACCAAGCAACCTGGAAAGGCAAATCAGCGCTACAAAGAAGTCTCGCTTCCCATCGGTCAAAAGGGCCATGCTGCAAAAAGTGTCAAAACCAGAAATGCAGGACAGTCCATGGAGAAATGGCAGCCTTGCTATGCTGATGGGCGGGATGTAAATTGCCAACAGCCACTCTGGAGAAGTGTATGGTGTGTCCTGAAACATCGAAAAAACACAGCTTAGGGAGCATAGGGCACGTCCACTCATGGGCGTATAAATTGGGAAAACTAAAAATCAGCAAGACACAGGCACCCCAATGTTTAGGGCTGCTCTGTTGACAAGAACCTCCACTTCATGACACCTTAAATATCCTAGGAAAGAGAAAAATGTATAAAGAAGTTGTGGTCCTTATGTACAATGGAATATCACTCAGACATGAAATCAATGTCATAAGGCTAGTAGAAGCAAGATGAGTGGAGTTAGGTACGACGATTCTAAGTGAAATAAGACACGCAGAAAAAGACACTTATCATAAGCTATCACTTATAGAGGGAATGTAGAAACCGCTACACTTGAACTGAATTACAAAACAGAACAGAGTCACACGTTTAGAAAACACACTATGGCTGCTTAACGGGAAAGGTGAGGTGGGGTGATGCATAAAACAAGGGTTTCAAATTCGCTCAGATACCGTTCCATACACCCAATATGTAATAGACAAGACCTACTCCTTGCTCAGTGAACTGGACTCAACACCCCCTATTCACCGCACAAGAATATATGTGAGTAGTAAGAATCTTAAAACCTATGTATTGATATCTGTCTGAAAGTGAGTCAAGTGGGTGTAAAGCCGCATAAACACAGCCGTGAAAAGCAGCTAAACCCCATTATAAAAATAAATTACTTTTAAAAACCCGTAAAACAAAGACAGTGAAAGAGAGAGAAATTCTTACAAAATTCGTTCAGGGGCTGTGATGCAACCTGGATTGACCATATCTAGACCCACAGCTGGATGAGACATAAGGGTGGACACTCTTGGGGTTGAGAGGTTGGGTGAGGTTGGGTGAGCAAACACAGACCCTTTAAAGTAATACTGCGTGGTACCCATCCCATGGGTCCCAAATCTCCAGATTCAAGGGCATTTTCCTACATCGAAAACATGCATGAGAAACCCAGAAGATGGTACACCGTGTGATTTTGAATGGTTTCTAAAACGCACCTCATTTCTCATCTCCTTGTGTTCGGGTTCGCCATTCCAGCTACTTTACTAGCAATCTCCCTACTTTGAGAATCAGCACCTTTAACCTCCTGTTCCGTACAGGTTGCAATTTGTCCTGAGGATGAACGGCAAGAGGGGCAACCAATGAGAGACTAGATCTTGGTGTTGGGACCGGCAGAGGTCACTCTATTTTCCCATCAGGAAGAAGAATTAACCACAGGCTCAGCCTGCCCCCCAGAAGCAGAATAGGGCCTGAGGCAATACCGCGCTTTTGCGGCCAGCTCCCAAAAAAGCGAGTTGAAAAATGGAACTCAGGCACACTGCAGTTCACAAACCCGCAGAGTTATAAATGATAACTCTCATCCACAAATATATTGAGGGAAGGCAACGAAGAGTATTTGAAAGCAAGGCAGAATTGCAGGAAACAGGTTTCAGGAGGTAGATTCGAATCGCCTTTAAAGCACATGAAAAGTGGCAAATCTTCGACAATGATGCCCTTGGCCAAAAAGGGCGTATGTGTTTTTTCCTGAATATATACAGGAAAAAAACGCATACACCCTTTTTTGCCAACCAAGCAACCTGGAAAGGCAAATCAGCGCTACAATGAAGTCTCGCTTCCCATCGGTCAAAAGGGCCATGCTGCCTAAAGTGTCAAAACCAGAAATGCAGGACAGGCCATGGAGAAATGGCAGCCTTGCTACGCTGATGGGCGGGATGTAAATTGCTAACAGCCACTCTGAAGAAGTGTACGGTGTGTCCTGAAACATCGAAAAAACACAGCTTAGGGAGCATAGGGCACGCCCACTCATGGGCGTATAAATTGGGAAAACTAAAAATCAGCAAGACACAGGCACCCCAAAGTTTAGGGCTGCTCTGTTGACAAGAACCTCCACTTCATGACACCTTAAATATCCCAGGAAAGAGAAAAATGGATAAAGAAGTTGTGGTCCTTATGTACAATGGAATATCACTCAGACATGAAATCAATGTCATAAGGCTAGTAGAAGCAAGATGAGTGGATTTAGGTATGACAATTCTAAGTGAAATAAGTCACACAGAAAAAGACACTTATCATAAGCTATCACTTATAGAGGGAATGTAAAAACCGCTACACTTGAACTGAATTACAAAACAGAACAGAGTCACACGTTTAGAAAACACACTATGGCTGCTTAACGGGAAAGGTGAGGTGGGGTGATGCATAAAACAAGGGTTTCAAATTCGTTCAGATACCGTTCCATACACCCAATATGTAATAGACAAGACCTACTCCTTGCTCAGTGAACTGGACTCAACACCCCCTATTCACCGCACAAGAATATATGTGACTAGTAAGAATCTTAAAACCTATGTATTGATATCTCTCTGGAAGTGAGTCAAGTGGGTGTAAAGCCGCATAAACACAGCCGTGAAAGGCAGTTAACCCCATTATAAAAATAAATTACTTTTAAAAACCCGTAAAACAAAGACAGTGAAAGAGAGAGAAATTCTTACATAATTCGTTCAGGGGCTGTGATGCAACCTGGATTGACCATATCTAGACCCACAGCTGGATGAGACATAAGGGTGGACACTCTTGGGTCTGAGAGGTTGGGTGAGGTTGGGTGTGCAAACACAGACCCTTTAAAGTAATACTGCGTGGTACCCATCCCATGGGTCCCAAATCTCCAGGTTCAAGTGCATGTTCCTACATCGAAAACATGCATGAGAAACCCAGAAGAAGGTACACCATGTGATTTTGAAAGGTTTCTAAAACGCACCTCATTTCTCATCTCCTTGTGCTAGGGTTCTCCTTTCCAGCTACTTTACTAGCAATCTCCCTACTTGGAGAATCAGCACCTTTAACCTCGTGTTCCCTACAGGTTGCAATTTGTCCTGAGGATGAACGGGAAGAGGGGCAACCAATGAGAGACTAGATCTAGGTGTTGGGACAGGCACAGGTCCCTCTATTTTCCCATCAGGAAGAAGAATTAACCACAGGCTCATCCTGCCGCCCGGAAGCAGAATAGGGCCTGAGGCAATCCCGCGCTCTTGCGGCCAGCTCCCAAAAAAGCGAGTTGAAAAATGGAGCCCAGGGACACTGCCATTCACAAACCCGCAGAGTTATAAATGATAACTCTCGTCCACAAATATATTCAGGGAAGGCAACGAAGAGGATTTGAAAGCAAGGCAGAATTGCAGGAAACAGGTTTCAGGAGGTAGATTCGAATCGCCTTTAAAGCACATGAAAAGTGGCAAAACTTCGACAATGATGCCCTTGGCCAAAAAGGGCGTATGCGTTTTTTCCTGAATATATTCAGGAAAAAACGCATACGCCCTTTTTGGCCAACCAAGCAACCTGGAAAGGCAAATCAGCACTACAAAGAAGTCTCGCTTCCCATCGGTCAAAAGGGCCATGCTGCAAAATGTTTCAAAACCAGAAATGCAGGACAGGCTATGGAGAAATGTCAGCCTTGCTACGCTGATGGGCGGGAAGTTAATTGCCAGCAGCCACTCTGGAGAAGTGTACGGTGTGTCCTGAAACATCGAAAAAACACAGGTTAGGGAGCATAGGGCACGTCCACTCATGGGCGTATAAATTGGGAAAATTAAAAATCAGCAAGACACAGGCACCCCAAAGTTTAGGGCTGCTCTGTTGACAAGAACCTCCACTTCATGACACCTTAAATATCACCAGGAAAGAGAAAAATGGATAAAGAAGTTGTGGTCCTTATGTACAATGGAATATCACTCAGACATGAAATCAATGTCATAAGGCTAGTAGAAGCAAGATGAGTGGATTTAGGTACGACGATTCTAAGTGAAATAAGTCACACAGAAAAAGACACTTATCATAAGCTATCACTTATAGAGGGAATGTAAAAACCGCTACACTTGAACTGAATTACAAAACAGAACAGAGTCACACGTTTAGAAAACACACTATGGCTGCTTAACGGGAAAGGTGAGGTGGGGTGATGCATAAAACAAGGGTTTCAAATTCGTTCAGATACCGTTCCATACACCCAATATGTAATAGACAAGACCTACTCCTTGCTCAGTGAACTGGACTCAACACCCCCTATTCACCGCACAAGAATATATGTGACTAGTAAGAATCTTAAAACCTATGTATTGATATCTCTCTGGAAGTGAGTCAAGTGGGTGTAAAGCCGCATAAACACAGCCGTGAAAAGCAGCTAAACACCATTATAAAAATAAATTACTTTTAAAAACCCGTAAAACAAAGACAGTGAAAGAGAGAGAATTTCTTCCAAAATTCGGTCAGGGGCTGTGATGCAACCTGGATTGACCATATCTAGACACACAGCTGGATGAGAGATAATGGTGGACACTCTTGGGGCTGATAGGTTAGGTGAGGTTGGGTGAGCAAACGCAGAACCTTTAAAGTAATACTGCGTGGTACACATGCCATGGGTCCCAAATCTCCAGGTTCAAGGGCATCTTCCTACATTGAAAACATACATGAGAAACCCAGAAGATGGTACACCGTGTGATTTTGAAAGGTTTCTAAAACGCACCTCATTTCTCTTCTCCTTGTGCTCGGGTTCGCCATTCCAGGTACTTTACTAGCAATCTCCCTACTTGGAGAATCAGCACCTTTAACCTCCTGTTCCCTACAGGTTGCAATTTGTCCTGAGGATGAACGGGAAGAGGGGCAACAAATGAGAGACTAGATCTAGGTGTTGGGACAGGCACAGGTCACTCTATTTTCCCATCAGGAAGAAGAATTAACCACAGGCTCAGCCTGCGGCCCAGAAGCAGAATAGGGCCTGAGGCAATCCCGCGCTCTTGCGGCCAGCTCCCAAAAAAGCGAGTTGAAAAATGGAGCCCAGGGACACTGCCATTCACAAACCCGCAGAGTTATAAATGATAACTCTCGTCCACAAATATATTGAGGGAAGGCAACGAAGAGGATTTGAAAGCAAGGCAGAAATGCAGGAAACAGGTTTCAGGAGGTAGATTCGAATCGCCTTTAAAGCACATGAAAAGTCTCAAAACGTCGACAATGATGCCCTTGGCCAAAAAGGGCGTATTCGTTTTTTCCTGAATATATTCAGGAAAAAACGCATACGCACTTTTTGGCCAACCAAGCAACCTGGAAAGGCAAATCAGCGCTACAAAGAAGTCTCGCTTCCCATCGGTCAAAAGGGCCATGCTGCAAAAAGTGTCAAAACCAGAAATGCAGGACAGTCCATGGAGAAATGGCAGCCTTGCTATGCTGATGGGCGGGATGTAAATTGCCAACAGCCACTCTGGAGAAGTGTATGGTGTGTCCTGAAACATCGAAAAAACACAGCTTAGGGAGCATAGGGCACGTCCACTCATGGGCGTATAAATTGGGAAAACTAAAAATCAGCAAGACACAGGCACCCCAATGTTTAGGGCTGCTCTGTTGACAAGAACCTCCACTTCATGACACCTTAAATATCCTAGGAAAGAGAAAAATGTATAAAGAAGTTGTGGTCCTTATGTACAATGGAATATCACTCAGACATGAAATCAATGTCATAAGGCTAGTAGAAGCAAGATGAGTGGAGTTAGGTACGACGATTCTAAGTGAAATAAGACACGCAGAAAAAGACACTTATCATAAGCTATCACTTATAGAGGGAATGTAGAAACCGCTACACTTGAACTGAATTACAAAACAGAACAGAGTCACACGTTTAGAAAACACACTATGGCTGCTTAACGGGAAAGGTGAGGTGGGGTGATGCATAAAACAAGGGTTTCAAATTCGCTCAGATACCGTTCCATACACCCAATATGTAATAGACAAGACCTACTCCTTGCTCAGTGAACTGGACTCAACACCCCCTATTCACCGCACAAGAATATATGTGAGTAGTAAGAATCTTAAAACCTATGTATTGATATCTGTCTGAAAGTGAGTCAAGTGGGTGTAAAGCCGCATAAACACAGCCGTGAAAAGCAGCTAAACCCCATTATAAAAATAAATTACTTTTAAAAACCCGTAAAACAAAGACAGTGAAAGAGAGAGAAATTCTTACAAAATTCGTTCAGGGGCTGTGATGCAACCTGGATTGACCATATCTAGACCCACAGCTGGATGAGACATAAGGGTGGACACTCTTGGGGTTGAGAGGTTGGGTGAGGTTGGGTGAGCAAACACAGACCCTTTAAAGTAATACTGCGTGGTACCCATCCCATGGGTCCCAAATCTCCAGATTCAAGGGCATTTTCCTACATCGAAAACATGCATGAGAAACCCAGAAGATGGTACACCGTGTGATTTTGAATGGTTTCTAAAACGCACCTCATTTCTCATCTCCTTGTGTTCGGGTTCGCCATTCCAGCTACTTTACTAGCAATCTCCCTACTTTGAGAATCAGCACCTTTAACCTCCTGTTCCGTACAGGTTGCAATTTGTCCTGAGGATGAACGGCAAGAGGGGCAACCAATGAGAGACTAGATCTTGGTGTTGGGACCGGCAGAGGTCACTCTATTTTCCCATCAGGAAGAAGAATTAACCACAGGCTCAGCCTGCCCCCCAGAAGCAGAATAGGGCCTGAGGCAATACCGCGCTTTTGCGGCCAGCTCCCAAAAAAGCGAGTTGAAAAATGGAACTCAGGCACACTGCAGTTCACAAACCCGCAGAGTTATAAATGATAACTCTCATCCACAAATATATTGAGGGAAGGCAACGAAGAGTATTTGAAAGCAAGGCAGAATTGCAGGAAACAGGTTTCAGGAGGTAGATTCGAATCGCCTTTAAAGCACATGAAAAGTGGCAAATCTTCGACAATGATGCCCTTGGCCAAAAAGGGCGTATGTGTTTTTTCCTGAATATATACAGGAAAAAAACGCATACACCCTTTTTTGCCAACCAAGCAACCTGGAAAGGCAAATCAGCGCTACAATGAAGTCTCGCTTCCCATCGGTCAAAAGGGCCATGCTGCCTAAAGTGTCAAAACCAGAAATGCAGGACAGGCCATGGAGAAATGGCAGCCTTGCTACGCTGATGGGCGGGATGTAAATTGCTAACAGCCACTCTGAAGAAGTGTACGGTGTGTCCTGAAACATCGAAAAAACACAGCTTAGGGAGCATAGGGCACGCCCACTCATGGGCGTATAAATTGGGAAAACTAAAAATCAGCAAGACACAGGCACCCCAAAGTTTAGGGCTGCTCTGTTGACAAGAACCTCCACTTCATGACACCTTAAATATCCCAGGAAAGAGAAAAATGGATAAAGAAGTTGTGGTCCTTATGTACAATGGAATATCACTCAGACATGAAATCAATGTCATAAGGCTAGTAGAAGCAAGATGAGTGGATTTAGGTATGACAATTCTAAGTGAAATAAGTCACACAGAAAAAGACACTTATCATAAGCTATCACTTATAGAGGGAATGTAAAAACCGCTACACTTGAACTGAATTACAAAACAGAACAGAGTCACACGTTTAGAAAACACACTATGGCTGCTTAACGGGAAAGGTGAGGTGGGGTGATGCATAAAACAAGGGTTTCAAATTCGTTCAGATACCGTTCCATACACCCAATATGTAATAGACAAGACCTACTCCTTGCTCAGTGAACTGGACTCAACACCCCCTATTCACCGCACAAGAATATATGTGACTAGTAAGAATCTTAAAACCTATGTATTGATATCTCTCTGGAAGTGAGTCAAGTGGGTGTAAAGCCGCATAAACACAGCCGTGAAAAGCAGCTAAACACCATTATAAAAATAAATTACTTTTAAAAACCCGTAAAACAAAGACAGTGAAAGAGAGAGAATTTCTTCCAAAATTCGGTCAGGGGCTGTGATGCAACCTGGATTGACCATATCTAGACACACAGCTGGATGAGAGATAATGGTGGACACTCTTGGGGCTGATAGGTTAGGTGAGGTTGGGTGAGCAAACGCAGAACCTTTAAAGTAATACTGCGTGGTACGCATGCCATGGGTCCCAAATCTCCAGGTTCAAGGGCATCTTCCTACATTGAAAACATACATGAGAAACCCAGAAGATGGTACACCGTGTGATTTTGAAAGGTTTCTAAAACGCACCTCATTTCTCTTCTCCTTGTGCTCGGGTTCGCCATTCCAGGTACTTTACTAGCAATCTCCCTACTTGGAGAATCAGCACCTTTAACCTCCTGTTCCCTACAGGTTGCAATTTGTCCTGAGGATGAACGGGAAGAGGGGCAACAAATGAGAGACTAGATCTAGGTGTTGGGACAGGCACAGGTCACTCTATTTTCCCATCAGGAAGAAGAATTAACCACAGGCTCAGCCTGCGGCCCAGAAGCAGAATAGGGCCTGAGGCAATCCCGCGCTCTTGCGGCCAGCTCCCAAAAAAGCGAGTTGAAAAATGGAGCCCAGGGACACTGCCATTCACAAACCCGCAGAGTTATAAATGATAACTCTCGTCCACAAATATATTGAGGGAAGGCAACGAAGAGGATTTGAAAGCAAGGCAGAATTGCAGGAAACAGGTTTCAGGAGGTAGATTCGAATCGCCTTTAAAGCACATGAAAAGCGGCAAAACGTCCACAATGATGCCCTTGGCCAAAAAGGGCGTATGCGTTTTTTCCTGAATATATTCAGGAAAAAACGCATACGCCCTTTTTGGCCAACCAAGCAACCTGGAAAGGCAAATCAGCGCTACAAAGAGGTCTCGCTTCCCATCGGTCAAAAGGGCCATGCTGCAAAAAGTGTCAAAACCAGAAATGCAGGACAGGCCATGGAGAAATGGCAGCCTTGCTACGCTGATGGGCGGGATGTAAATTGCCAACAGCCACTCTGGAGAAGTGTACGGTGTGTCCTGAAACATCGAAAAAACACAGCTTAGGGAGCATAGGGCACGTCCACTCATGGGCGTATAAATTGGGAAAACTAAAAATCAGCAAGACACAGGCACCCCAATGTTTAGGGCTGCTATGTTGACAAGAACCTCCACTTCATGACACCTTAAATATCCCAGGAAAGAGAAAAATGGATAAAGAAGTTGTGGTCCTTATGTACAATGGAATATCACTCAGACATGAAATCAATGTCATAAGGCTAGTAGAAGCAAGATGAGTGGATTTAGGTACGACGATTCTAAGTGAAATAAGTCACACAGAAAAAGACACTTATCATAAGCTATCAGTTATAGAGGGAATGTTAAAACCGCTACACTTGAACTGAATTACAAAAAAGAACAGAGTCACACGTTTAGAAAACACACTATGGCTGCTTAAAGGGAAAGGTGAGGTGGGGTGATGCATAAAACAAGGGTTTCAAATTCGCTCAGATACTGTTCCATACACCCAATATGTAATAGACAAGACCTACTCCTTGCTCAGTGAACTGGACTCAACACCCCCTATTCACCGCACAAGAATATATGTGACTAGTAAGAATCTTAAAACCTATGTATTGATATCTGTCTGGAAGTGAGTCAAGTGGGTGTAAAGCCGCATAAACACAGCCGTGAAAAGCAGCTAAACCCCATTATAAAAATAAATTACTTTTAAAAACCCGTAAAACAAAGACAGTGAAAGAGAGAGAAATTCTTACAAAATTCGTTCAGAGGCTGTGATGCAACCTGGATTGACCATATCTAGACCCACAGCTGGATGAGACATAAGGGTGGACACTCTTGGGGCTTAGAGGTTGGGTGAGGTTGGGTGAGCAAATGCAGACCCTTTAAGGTAATACTGTGTGGTACCCATATCATGGGTCCCAAATCTCCAGGTTCAAGGGCATCTTCCTACATCGAAAACATGCATGAGAAACCCAGAAGATGGTACACCGTGTGATTTTGAAAGGTTTCTAAAACGCACCCAATTTCTCATCTCCTTGTACTCGGGTTCGCCTTTCCAGCTACTTTACTAGCAATCTCTCTACTTGGAGAATCAGCACCTTTAAGCTCCTGTTCCCTACAGGTTGCAATTTGTCCTGAGGATGAACGGGAAGAGGGGCAACCAATGAGAGACTAGATCTAGGTGTTGGGACAGGCCCAGGTCACTCTATTTTCCCATCAGGAAGAAGAATTAACCACAGGCTCAGCCTGCCGCCAGGAACCAGAATAGGGCCTGAGGCAATCCCGCGCATTTGCGGCCAGCTCCCAACAAAGCGAGTTGAAAAATGGAGTAAGGGACACTGCAATTCACAAACCCGCAGAGTTATAAATGATAACTCTCATCCAGATATATTGAGGGAAGGCAACGAAGAAGATTTGAAAGCAAGGCAGAATTGCAGGAAGCAGATTTCAGGAGGTAGATTCAAATCGCCTTTAAAGCACATGAAAAGCGGCAAAACTTCGATAATGATGCCCTTGGCCAAAAAGGGCGTATGCGTTTTTTCCTGAATATATTCAGGAAAAAACGCATACGCCCTTTTTGGCCAACCAAGCAACCTGGAAAGGCAAATCAGCGCTTCAAAGAAGTTTCACTTCCCATCGGTCAAAAGGGTCATGCTGCAAAAAGTGTCAAAACCAGAAATGCAGGACAGGCCATGGAGAAATGGCAGCCTTGCTACGCTGATGGGCGGGATGTAAATTGCCAACAGCCACTCTGGAGAAGTGTACGGTGTGTCCTGAAACATCGAAAAAACACAGCTTAGGGAGCATAGGGCACGTCCACTCATGGGCGTATAAATTGGGAAAACTAAAAATCAGCAAGACACAGGCACCCCAAAGTTTAGGGCTGCTCTGTTGACAAGAACCTCCACTTCATGACACCTTAAATATCCCAGGAAAGAGAAAAATGGATAAAGAAGTTTTGGTCCTTATGTACAATGGAATATCACTCAGACATGAAATCAATGTCATAAGGCTAGTAGAAGCAAGATGAGTGGATTTAGGAACGACGATTCTAAGTGAAATAAGTCACACAGAAAAAGACACTTATCATAAGCTATCACTTATAGAGGGAATGTAAAACCGCTACACTTGAACTGAATTACAAAACAGAACAGAGTCACACGTTTAGAAAACACACTATGGCTGCTTAACGGGAAAGGTGAGGTGGGGTGATGCATAAAACAAGGGTTTCAAATTCGCTCAGATACCGTTCCATACACCCAATATGTAATAGACAAGACCTACTCCTTGCTCAGTGAACTGGACTCAACACCCCCTATTCACCGCAGAAGAATATATCTGACTAGTAAGAATCGTAAAACCTATGTATTGATATCTCTCTGGAAGTGAGTCAAGTGGGTGTAAAGCCGCATAAACACAGCCGTGAAAAGCAGCTAAACACCATTATAAAAATAAATTACTTTTAAAAACCCGTAAAACAAAGACAGTGAAAGAGAGAGAATTTCTTCCAAAATTCGGTCAGGGGCTGTGATGCAACCTGGATTGACCATATCTAGACACACAGCTGGATGAGAGATAATGGTGGACACTCTTGGGGCTGATAGGTTAGGTGAGGTTGGGTGAGCAAACGCAGAACCTTTAAAGTAATACTGCGTGGTACGCATGCCATGGGTCCCAAATCTCCAGGTTCAAGGGCATCTTCCTACATTGAAAACATACATGAGAAACCCAGAAGATGGTACACCGTGTGATTTTGAAAGGTTTCTAAAACGCACCTCATTTCTCTTCTCCTTGTGCTCGGGTTCGCCATTCCAGGTACTTTACTAGCAATCTCCCTACTTGGAGAATCAGCACCTTTAACCTCCTGTTCCCTACAGGTTGCAATTTGTCCTGAGGATGAACGGGAAGAGGGGCAACAAATGAGAGACTAGATCTAGGTGTTGGGACAGGCACAGGTCACTCTATTTTCCCATCAGGAAGAAGAATTAACCACAGGCTCAGCCTGCGGCCCAGAAGCAGAATAGGGCCTGAGGCAATCCCGCGCTCTTGCGGCCAGCTCCCAAAAAAGCGAGTTGAAAAATGGAGCCCAGGGACACTGCCATTCACAAACCCGCAGAGTTATAAATGATAACTCTCGTCCACAAATATATTGAGGGAAGGCAACGAAGAGGATTTGAAAGCAAGGCAGAAATGCAGGAAACAGGTTTCAGGAGGTAGATTCGAATCGCCTTTAAAGCACATGAAAAGTCTCAAAACGTCGACAATGATGCCCTTGGCCAAAAAGGGCGTATTCGTTTTTTCCTGAATATATTCAGGAAAAAACGCATACGCACTTTTTGGCCAACCAAGCAACCTGGAAAGGCAAATCAGCGCTACAAAGAAGTCTCGCTTCCCATCGGTCAAAAGGGCCATGCTGCAAAAAGTGTCAAAACCAGAAATGCAGGACAGTCCATGGAGAAATGGCAGCCTTGCTATGCTGATGGGCGGGATGTAAATTGCCAACAGCCACTCTGGAGAAGTGTATGGTGTGTCCTGAAACATCGAAAAAACACAGCTTAGGGAGCATAGGGCACGTCCACTCATGGGCGTATAAATTGGGAAAACTAAAAATCAGCAAGACACAGGCACCCCAAAGTTTAGGGCTGCTCTGTTGACAAGAACCTCCACTTCATGACACCTTAAATATCCTAGGAAAGAGAAAAATGTATAAAGAAGTTGTGGTCCTTATGTACAATGGAATATCACTCAGACATGAAATCAATGTCATAAGGCTAGTAGAAGCAAGATGAGTGGAGTTAGGTACGACGATTCTAAGTGAAATAAGACACGCAGAAAAAGACACTTATCATAAGCTATCACTTATAGAGGGAATGTAGAAACCGCTACACTTGAACTGAATTACAAAACAGAACAGAGTCACACGTTTAGAAAACACACTATGGCTGCTTAACGGGAAAGGTGAGGTGGGGTGATGCATAAAACAAGGGTTTCAAATTCGCTCAGATACCGTTCCATACACCCAATATGTAATAGACAAGACCTACTCCTTGCTCAGTGAACTGGACTCAACACCCCCTATTCACCGCACAAGAATATATGTGAGTAGTAAGAATCTTAAAACCTATGTATTGATATCTGTCTGAAAGTGAGTCAAGTGGGTGTAAAGCCGCATAAACACAGCCGTGAAAAGCAGCTAAACCCCATTATAAAAATAAATTACTTTTAAAAACCCGTAAAACAAAGACAGTGAAAGAGAGAGAAATTCTTACAAAATTCGTTCAGGGGCTGTGATGCAACCTGGATTGACCATATCTAGACCCACAGCTGGATGAGACATAAGGGTGGACACTCTTGGGGTTGAGAGGTTGGGTGAGGTTGGGTGAGCAAACACAGACCCTTTAAAGTAATACTGCGTGGTACCCATCCCATGGGTCCCAAATCTCCAGATTCAAGGGCATTTTCCTACATCGAAAACATGCATGAGAAACCCAGAAGATGGTACACCGTGTGATTTTGAATGGTTTCTAAAACGCACCTCATTTCTCATCTCCTTGTGTTCGGGTTCGCCATTCCAGCTACTTTACTAGCAATCTCCCTACTTTGAGAATCAGCACCTTTAACCTCCTGTTCCGTACAGGTTGCAATTTGTCCTGAGGATGAACGGCAAGAGGGGCAACCAATGAGAGACTAGATCTTGGTGTTGGGACCGGCAGAGGTCACTCTATTTTCCCATCAGGAAGAAGAATTAACCACAGGCTCAGCCTGCCCCCCAGAAGCAGAATAGGGCCTGAGGCAATACCGCGCTTTTGCGGCCAGCTCCCAAAAAAGCGAGTTGAAAAATGGAACTCAGGCACACTGCAGTTCACAAACCCGCAGAGTTATAAATGATAACTCTCATCCACAAATATATTGAGGGAAGGCAACGAAGAGTATTTGAAAGCAAGGCAGAATTGCAGGAAACAGGTTTCAGGAGGTAGATTCGAATCGCCTTTAAAGCACATGAAAAGTGGCAAATCTTCGACAATGATGCCCTTGGCCAAAAAGGGCGTATGTGTTTTTTCCTGAATATATACAGGAAAAAAACGCATACACCCTTTTTTGCCAACCAAGCAACCTGGAAAGGCAAATCAGCGCTACAATGAAGTCTCGCTTCCCATCGGTCAAAAGGGCCATGCTGCCTAAAGTGTCAAAACCAGAAATGCAGGACAGGCCATGGAGAAATGGCAGCCTTGCTACGCTGATGGGCGGGATGTAAATTGCTAACAGCCACTCTGAAGAAGTGTACGGTGTGTCCTGAAACATCGAAAAAACACAGCTTAGGGAGCATAGGGCACGCCCACTCATGGGTGTATAAATTGGGAAAACTAAAAATCAGCAAGACACAGGCACCCCAAAGTTTAGGGCTGCTCTGTTGACAAGAACCTCCACTTCATGACACCTTAAATATCCCAGGAAAGAGAAAAATGGATAAAGAAGTTGTGGTCCTTATGTACAATGGAATATCACTCAGACATGAAATCAATGTCATAAGGCTAGTAGAAGCAAGATGAGTGGATTTAGGTATGACAATTCTAAGTGAAATAAGTCACACAGAAAAAGACACTTATCATAAGCTATCACTTATAGAGGGAATGTAAAAACCGCTACACTTGAACTGAATTACAAAACAGAACAGAGTCACACGTTTAGAAAACACACTATGGCTGCTTAACGGGAAAGGTGAGGTGGGGTGATGCATAAAACAAGGGTTTCAAATTCGTTCAGATACCGTTCCATACACCCAATATGTAATAGACAAGACCTACTCCTTGCTCAGTGAACTGGACTCAACACCCCCTATTCACCGCACAAGAATATATCTGACTAGTAAGAATCTTAAAACCTATGTATTGATATCTCTCTGGAAGTGAGTCAAGTGGGTGTAAAGCCGCATAAACACAGCCGTGAAAAGCAGCTAAACACCATTATAAAAATAAATTACTTTTAAAAACCCGTAAAACAAAGACAGTGAAAGAGAGAGAATTTCTTCCAAAATTCGGTCAGGGGCTGTGATGCAACCTGGATTGACCATATCTAGACACACAGCTGGATGAGAGATAATGGTGGACACTCTTGGGGCTGATAGGTTAGGTGAGGTTGGGTGAGCAAACGCAGAACCTTTAAAGTAATACTGCGTGGTACGCATGCCATGGGTCCCAAATCTCCAGGTTCAAGGGCATCTTCCTACATTGAAAACATACATGAGAAACCCAGAAGATGGTACACCGTGTGATTTTGAAAGGTTTCTAAAACGCACCTCATTTCTCTTCTCCTTGTGCTCGGGTTCGCCATTCCAGGTACTTTACTAGCAATCTCCCTACTTGGAGAATCAGCACCTTTAACCTCCTGTTCCCTACAGGTTGCAATTTGTCCTGAGGATGAACGGGAAGAGGGGCAACAAATGAGAGACTAGATCTAGGTGTTGGGACAGGCACAGGTCACTCTATTTTCCCATCAGGAAGAAGAATTAACCACAGGCTCAGCCTGCGGCCCAGAAGCAGAATAGGGCCTGAGGCAATCCCGCGCTCTTGCGGCCAGCTCCCAAAAAAGCGAGTTGAAAAATGGAGCCCAGGGACACTGCCATTCACAAACCCGCAGAGTTATAAATGATAACTCTCGTCCACAAATATATTGAGGGAAGGCAACGAAGAGGATTTGAAAGCAAGGCAGAATTGCAGGAAACAGGTTTCAGGAGGTAGATTCGAATCGCCTTTAAAGCACATGAAAAGCGGCAAAACGTCCACAATGATGCCCTTGGCCAAAAAGGGCGTATGCGTTTTCTCCTGAATATATTCAGGAAAAAACGCATACGCCCTTTTTGGCCAACCAAGCAACCTGGAAAGGCAAATCAGCGCTACAAAGAGGTCTCGCTTCCCATCGGTCAAAAGGGCCATGCTGCAAAAAGTGTCAAAACCAGAAATGCAGGACAGGCCATGGAGAAATGGCAGCCTTGCTACGCTGATGGGCGGGATGTAAATTGCCAACAGCCACTCTGGAGAAGTGTACGGTGTGTCCTGAAACATCGAAAAAACACAGCTTAGGGAGCATAGGGCACGTCCACTCATGGGCGTATAAATTGGGAAAACTAAAAATCAGCAAGACACAGGCACCCCAATGTTTAGGGCTGCTATGTTGACAAGAACCTCCACTTCATGACACCTTAAATATCCCAGGAAAGAGAAAAATGGATAAAGAAGTTGTGGTCCTTATGTACAATGGAATATCACTCAGACATGAAATCAATGTCATAAGGCTAGTAGAAGCAAGATGAGTGGATTTAGGTACGACGATTCTAAGTGAAATAAGTCACACAGAAAAAGACACTTATCATAAGCTATCAGTTATAGAGGGAATGTTAAAACCGCTACACTTGAACTGAATTACAAAAAAGAACAGAGTCACACGTTTAGAAAACACACTATGGCTGCTTAAAGGGAAAGGTGAGGTGGGGTGATGCATAAAACAAGGGTTTCAAATTCGCTCAGATACTGTTCCATACACCCAATATGTAATAGACAAGACCTACTCCTTGCTCAGTGAACTGGACTCAACACCCCCTATTCACCGCACAAGAATATATGTGACTAGTAAGAATCTTAAAACCTATGTATTGATATCTGTCTGGAAGTGAGTCAAGTGGGTGTAAAGCCGCATAAACACAGCCGTGAAAAGCAGCTAAACCCCATTATAAAAATAAATTACTTTTAAAAACCCGTAAAACAAAGACAGTGAAAGAGAGAGAAATTCTTACAAAATTCGTTCAGAGGCTGTGATGCAACCTGGATTGACCATATCTAGACCCACAGCTGGATGAGACATAAGGGTGGACACTCTTGGGGCTTAGAGGTTGGGTGAGGTTGGGTGAGCAAATGCAGACCCTTTAAGGTAATACTGTGTGGTACCCATATCATGGGTCCCAAATCTCCAGGTTCAAGGGCATCTTCCTACATCGAAAACATGCATGAGAAACCCAGAAGATGGTACACCGTGTGATTTTGAAAGGTTTCTAAAACGCACCCAATTTCTCATCTCCTTGTACTCGGGTTCGCCTTTCCAGCTACTTTACTAGCAATCTCTCTACTTGGAGAATCAGCACCTTTAAGCTCCTGTTCCCTACAGGTTGCAATTTGTCCTGAGGATGAACGGGAAGAGGGGCAACCAATGAGAGACTAGATCTAGGTGTTGGGACAGGCCCAGGTCACTCTATTTTCCCATCAGGAAGAAGAATTAACCACAGGCTCAGCCTGCCGCCAGGAACCAGAATAGGGCCTGAGGCAATCCCGCGCATTTGCGGCCAGCTCCCAACAAAGCGAGTTGAAAAATGGAGTAAGGGACACTGCAATTCACAAACCCGCAGAGTTATAAATGATAACACTCATCCAGATATATTGAGGGAAGGCAACGAAGAAGATTTGAAAGCAAGGCAGAATTGCAGGAAGCAGATTTCAGGAGGTAGATTCAAATCGCCTTTAAAGCACATGAAAAGCGGCAAAACTTCGATAATGATGCCCTTGGCCAAAAAGGGCGTATGCGTTTTTTCCTGAATATATTCAGGAAAAAACGCATACGCCCTTTTTGGCCAACCAAGCAACCTGGAAAGGCAAATCAGCGCTTCAAAGAAGTTTCACTTCCCATCGGTCAAAAGGGTCATGCTGCAAAAAGGGTCAAAACCAGAAATGCAGGACAGGCCATGGAGAAATGGCAGCCTTGCTACGCTGATGGGCGGGATGTAAATTGCCAACAGCCACTCTGGAGAAGTGTACGGTGTGTCCTGAAACATCGAAAAAACACAGCTTAGGGAGCATAGGGCACGTCCACTCATGGGCGTATAAATTGGGAAAACTAAAAATCAGCAAGACACAGGCACCCCAAAGTTTAGGGCTGCTCTGTTGACAAGAACCTCCACTTCATGACACCTTAAATATCCCAGGAAAGAGAAAAATGGATAAAGAAGTTGTGGTCCTTATGTACAATGGAATATCACTCAGACATGAAATCAATGTCATAAGGCTAGTAGAAGCAAGATGAGTGGATTTAGGAACGACGATTCTAAGTGAAATAAGTCACACAGAAAAAGACACTTATCATAAGCTATCACTTATAGAGGGAATGTAAAACCGCTACACTTGAACTGAATTACAAAACAGAACAGAGTCACACGTTTAGAAAACACACTATGGCTGCTTAACGGGAAAGGTGAGGTGGGGTGATGCATAAAACAAGGGTTTCAAATTCGCTCAGATACCGTTCCATACACCCAATATGTAATAGACAAGACCTACTCCTTGCTCAGTGAACTGGACTCAACACCCCCTATTCACCGCAGAAGAATATATCTGACTAGTAAGAATCGTAAAACCTATGTATTGATATCTCTCTGGAAGTGAGTCAAGTGGGTGTAAAGGCGCATTAACACAGCCGTGAAAGGCAGCTAAACCCCATTATAAAAATAAATTACTTTTAAAAACCCGTAAAACAAAGACAGTGAAAGAGAGAGAAATTCTTACATAATTCGTTCAGGGGCTGTGATGCAACCTGGATTGACCATATCTAGACCCACAGCTGGATGAGACATAAGGGTGGACACTCTTGGGTCTGAGAGGTTGGGTGAGGTTGGGTGTGCAAACACAGACCCTTTAAAGTAATACTGCGTGGTACCCATCCCATGGGTCCCAAATCTCCAGGTTCAAGTGCATGTTCCTACATCGAAAACATGCATGAGAAACCCAGAAGAAGGTACACCATGTGATTTTGAAAGGTTTCTAAAACGCACCTCATTTCTCATCTCCTTGTGCTAGGGTTCTCCTTTCCAGCTACTTTACTAGCAATCTCCCTACTTGGAGAATCAGCACCTTTAACCTCGTGTTCCCTACAGGTTGCAATTTGTCCTGAGGATGAACGGGAAGAGGGGCAACCAATGAGAGACTAGATCTAGGTGTTGGGACAGGCACAGGTCACTCTATTTTCCCATCAGGAAGAAGAATTAACCACAGGCTCATCCTGCCGCCCGGAAGCAGAATAGGGCCTGAGGCAATCCCGCGCTCTTGCGGCCAGCTCCCAAAAAAGCGAGTTGAAAAATGGAGCCCAGGGACACTGCCATTCACAAACCCGCAGAGTTATAAATGATAACTCTCGTCCACAAATATATTCAGGGAAGGCAACGAAGAGGATTTGAAAGCAAGGCAGAATTGCAGGAAACAGGTTTCAGGAGGTAGATTCGAATCGCCTTTAAAGCACATGAAAAGTGGCAAAACTTCGACAATGATGCCCTTGGCCAAAAAGGGCGTATGCGTTTTTTCCTGAATATATTCAGGAAAAAACGCATACGCCCTTTTTGGCCAACCAAGCAACCTGGAAAGGCAAATCAGCACTACAAAGAAGTCTCGCTTCCCATCGGTCAAAAGGGCCATGCTGCAAAATGTTTCAAAACCAGAAATGCAGGACAGGCTATGGAGAAATGTCAGCCTTGCTACGCTGATGGGCGGGAAGTTAATTGCCAGCAGCCACTCTGGAGAAGTGTACGGTGTGTCCTGAAACATCGAAAAAACACAGGTTAGGGAGCATAGGGCACGTCCACTCATGGGCGTATAAATTGGGAAAATTAAAAATCAGCAAGACACAGGCACCCCAAAGTTTAGGGCTGCTCTGTTGACAAGAACCTCCACTTCATGACACCTTAAATATCACCAGGAAAGAGAAAAATGGATAAAGAAGTTGTGGTCCTTATGTACAATGGAATATCACTCAGACATGAAATCAATGTCATAAGGCTAGTAGAAGCAAGATGAGTGGATTTAGGTACGACGATTCTAAGTGAAATAAGTCACACAGAAAAAGACACTTATCATAAGCTATCACTTATAGAGGGAATGTAAAAACCGCTACACTTGAACTGAATTACAAAACAGAACAGAGTCACACGTTTAGAAAACACACTATGGCTGCTTAACGGGAAAGGTGAGGTGGGGTGATGCATAAAACAAGGGTTTCAAATTCGTTCAGATACCGTTCCATACACCCAATATGTAATAGACAAGACCTACTCCTTGCTCAGTGAACTGGACTCAACACCCCCTATTCACCGCACAAGAATATATGTGACTAGTAAGAATCTTAAAACCTATGTATTGATATCTCTCTGGAAGTGAGTCAAGTGGGTGTAAAGCCGCATAAACACAGCCGTGAAAAGCAGCTAAACACCATTATAAAAATAAATTACTTTTAAAAACCCGTAAAACAAAGACAGTGAAAGAGAGAGAATTTCTTCCAAAATTCGGTCAGGGGCTGTGATGCAACCTGGATTGACCATATCTAGACACACAGCTGGATGAGAGATAATGGTGGACACTCTTGGGGCTGATAGGTTAGGTGAGGTTGGGTGAGCAAACGCAGAACCTTTAAAGTAATACTGCGTGGTACGCATGCCATGGGTCCCAAATCTCCAGGTTCAAGGGCATCTTCCTACATTGAAAACATACATGAGAAACCCAGAAGATGGTACACCGTGTGATTTTGAAAGGTTTCTAAAACGCACCTCATTTCTCTTCTCCTTGTGCTCGGGTTCGCCATTCCAGGTACTTTACTAGCAATCTCCCTACTTGGAGAATCAGCACCTTTAACCTCCTGTTCCCTACAGGTTGCAATTTGTCCTGAGGATGAACGGGAAGAGGGGCAACAAATGAGAGACTAGATCTAGGTGTTGGGACAGGCACAGGTCACTCTATTTTCCCATCAGGAAGAAGAATTAACCACAGGCTCAGCCTGCGGCCCAGAAGCAGAATAGGGCCTGAGGCAATCCCGCGCTCTTGCGGCCAGCTCCCAAAAAAGCGAGTTGAAAAATGGAGCCCAGGGACACTGCCATTCACAAACCCGCAGAGTTATAAATGATAACTCTCGTCCACAAATATATTGAGGGAAGGCAACGAAGAGGATTTGAAAGCAAGGCAGAAATGCAGGAAACAGGTTTCAGGAGGTAGATTCGAATCGCCTTTAAAGCACATGAAAAGTCTCAAAACGTCGACAATGATGCCCTTGGCCAAAAAGGGCGTATTCGTTTTTTCCTGAATATATTCAGGAAAAAACGCATACGCACTTTTTGGCCAACCAAGCAACCTGGAAAGGCAAATCAGCGCTACAAAGAAGTCTCGCTTCCCATCGGTCAAAAGGGCCATGCTGCAAAAAGTGTCAAAACCAGAAATGCAGGACAGTCCATGGAGAAATGGCAGCCTTGCTATGCTGATGGGCGGGATGTAAATTGCCAACAGCCACTCTGGAGAAGTGTATGGTGTGTCCTGAAACATCGAAAAAACACAGCTTAGGGAGCATAGGGCACGTCCACTCATGGGCGTATAAATTGGGAAAACTAAAAATCAGCAAGACACAGGCACCCCAAAGTTTAGGGCTGCTCTGTTGACAAGAACCTCCACTTCATGACACCTTAAATATCCTAGGAAAGAGAAAAATGTATAAAGAAGTTGTGGTCCTTATGTACAATGGAATATCACTCAGACATGAAATCAATGTCATAAGGCTAGTAGAAGCAAGATGAGTGGAGTTAGGTACGACGATTCTAAGTGAAATAAGACACGCAGAAAAAGACACTTATCATAAGCTATCACTTATAGAGGGAATGTAGAAACCGCTACACTTGAACTGAATTACAAAACAGAACAGAGTCACACGTTTAGAAAACACACTATGGCTGCTTAACGGGAAAGGTGAGGTGGGGTGATGCATAAAACAAGGGTTTCAAATTCGCTCAGATACCGTTCCATACACCCAATATGTAATAGACAAGACCTACTCCTTGCTCAGTGAACTGGACTCAACACCCCCTATTCACCGCACAAGAATATATGTGAGTAGTAAGAATCTTAAAACCTATGTATTGATATCTGTCTGAAAGTGAGTCAAGTGGGTGTAAAGCCGCATAAACACAGCCGTGAAAAGCAGCTAAACCCCATTATAAAAATAAATTACTTTTAAAAACCCGTAAAACAAAGACAGTGAAAGAGAGAGAAATTCTTACAAAATTCGTTCAGGGGCTGTGATGCAACCTGGATTGACCATATCTAGACCCACAGCTGGATGAGACATAAGGGTGGACACTCTTGGGGTTGAGAGGTTGGGTGAGGTTGGGTGAGCAAACACAGACCCTTTAAAGTAATACTGCGTGGTACCCATCCCATGGGTCCCAAATCTCCAGATTCAAGGGCATTTTCCTACATCGAAAACATGCATGAGAAACCCAGAAGATGGTACACCGTGTGATTTTGAATGGTTTCTAAAACGCACCTCATTTCTCATCTCCTTGTGTTCGGGTTCGCCATTCCAGCTACTTTACTAGCAATCTCCCTACTTTGAGAATCAGCACCTTTAACCTCCTGTTCCGTACAGGTTGCAATTTGTCCTGAGGATGAACGGCAAGAGGGGCAACCAATGAGAGACTAGATCTTGGTGTTGGGACCGGCAGAGGTCACTCTATTTTCCCATCAGGAAGAAGAATTAACCACAGGCTCAGCCTGCCCCCCAGAAGCAGAATAGGGCCTGAGGCAATACCGCGCTTTTGCGGCCAGCTCCCAAAAAAGCGAGTTGAAAAATGGAACTCAGGCACACTGCAGTTCACAAACCCGCAGAGTTATAAATGATAACTCTCATCCACAAATATATTGAGGGAAGGCAACGAAGAGTATTTGAAAGCAAGGCAGAATTGCAGGAAACAGGTTTCAGGAGGTAGATTCGAATCGCCTTTAAAGCACATGAAAAGTGGCAAATCTTCGACAATGATGCCCTTGGCCAAAAAGGGCGTATGTGTTTTTTCCTGAATATATACAGGAAAAAAACGCATACACCCTTTTTTGCCAACCAAGCAACCTGGAAAGGCAAATCAGCGCTACAATGAAGTCTCGCTTCCCATCGGTCAAAAGGGCCATGCTGCCTAAAGTGTCAAAACCAGAAATGCAGGACAGGCCATGGAGAAATGGCAGCCTTGCTACGCTGATGGGCGGGATGTAAATTGCTAACAGCCACTTTGAAGAAGTGTACGGTGTGTCCTGAAACATCGAAAAAACACAGCTTAGGGAGCATAGGGCACGCCCACTCATGGGCGTATAAATTGGGAAAACTAAAAATCAGCAAGACACAGGCACCCCAAAGTTTAGGGCTGCTCTGTTGACAAGAACCTCCACTTCATGACACCTTAAATATCCCAGGAAAGAGAAAAATGGATAAAGAAGTTGTGGTCCTTATGTACAATGGAATATCACTCAGACATGAAATCAATGTCATAAGGCTAGTAGAAGCAAGATGAGTGGATTTAGGTATGACAATTCTAAGTGAAATAAGTCACACAGAAAAAGACACTTATCATAAGCTATCACTTATAGAGGGAATGTAAAAACCGCTACACTTGAACTGAATTACAAAACAGAACAGAGTCACACGTTTAGAAAACACACTATGGCTGCTTAACGGGAAAGGTGAGGTGGGGTGATGCATAAAACAAGGGTTTCAAATTCGTTCAGATACCGTTCCATACACCCAATATGTAATAGACAAGACCTACTCCTTGCTCAGTGAACTGGACTCAACACCCCCTATTCACCGCACAAGAATATATGTGACTAGTAAGAATCTTAAAACCTATGTATTGATATCTCTCTGGAAGTGAGTCAAGTGGGTGTAAAGCCGCATAAACACAGCCGTGAAAAGCAGCTAAACACCATTATAAAAATAAATTACTTTTAAAAACCCGTAAAACAAAGACAGTGAAAGAGAGAGAATTTCTTCCAAAATTCGGTCAGGGGCTGTGATGCAACCTGGATTGACCATATCTAGACACACAGCTGGATGAGAGATAATGGTGGACACTCTTGGGGCTGATAGGTTAGGTGAGGTTGGGTGAGCAAACGCAGAACCTTTAAAGTAATACTGCGTGGTACGCATGCCATGGGTCCCAAATCTCCAGGTTCAAGGGCATCTTCCTACATTGAAAACATACATGAGAAACCCAGAAGATGGTACACCGTGTGATTTTGAAAGGTTTCTAAAACGCACCTCATTTCTCATCTCCTTGTGCTCGGGTTCGCCATTCCAGCTACTTTACTAGCAATCTCCCTACTTGGAGAATCAGCACCTTTAAGCTCCTGTTCCCTACAGGTTGCAATTTGTCCTGAGGATGAACGGGAAGAGGGGCAACCAATGACAGACTAGATCTAGGTGTTGGGACAGGCACAGGTCACTCTATTTTCCCAACAGGAAGAAGAATTAACCACAGGCTAAGCCTGCCGCCCGGAACCAGAATAGGGCCTGAGGCAATCCCGTGCTTTTGCGGCCAGCTCCCAAAAAAGACAGTTGAAAAATGGATCTCAGGGGCACTGCAATTCACAAACCTGCAGAGTTATAAATGATAACTCTCGTCCACAAATATATTGAGGGAAGGCAACGAAGAGGAATTGAAAGCAAGGCAGAATTGCAGGAAACAGATTTCAGGAGGTAGATACGAATCGCCTTTAAAGCACATGAAAAGCGGCAAAACGGCGACAATGATGCCCTTGGCCAAAAAGGGCGTATGCGTTTTTTCCTGAATATATTCAGGAAAAAACGCATACGCCCTTTTTGGCCAACCAAGCAACCTGGAAAGGCAAATCAGCGCTACAAAGAAGTCTCGCTTCCCATCGGTGAAAAAGGCCATGCTGCAAAAAGTGTCAAAACGAGAAATGCAGGACAGGCCATGGAGAAATGGCAGCCTTGCTACACTGATGGGCGGGATGTAAATTGCCAAGAGCCACTCTGGAGAAGTGTACGTTGTGTCCTGAAACATCGAAAAAAAACAGCTTAGGGAGCATAGGGCACGTCCACTCATGGTCATATAAATTGGAAAAACTAAAAATCAGCAAGACACAGGCACCCGAAAGTTTAGGGCTGCTCTGTTGACAAGAACCTCCACTTCATGACACCTTAAATATCCCAGGAAAGAGAAAAATGGATAAAGAAGTTGTGGTCCTTATGTACAATGGAATATCACTCAGACATGAAATCAATGTTATAAGGCTAGTAGAAGCAAGATGAGTGGAGTTAGGTACGACGATTCTAAGTGAAATAAGTCACACAGAAAAAGACACTTATCATAAGCTATCATTTATAGAGGGAATGTAAAAACCGCTACACTTGAACTGAATTACAAAACAGAACAGAGTCACACGTTTAGAAAACACACTATGGCTGCTTAAAGGGAAAGGTGAGGTGGGGTGATGCATAAAACAAGGGTTTCAAATTCGCTCAGATACCGTTCCATACACCCAATATGTAATAGACAAGACCTACTCCTTGCTCAGTGAACTGGACTCAACACCCCCTATTCACCGCACAAGAATATATGTGACTAGTAAGAATCTTAAAACCTATATATTGATATCTCTCTGGAAGTGAGTCAAGGGGGTGTAAAGCCGCATAAACAGAGCCATGAAAAGCAGCTAAACCCCATTATAAAAATAAATTACTTTTAAAAACCCGTAAAACAAAGACAGAGAAAGAGAGAGACATTCTTACAAAATTCGTTCAGAGGCTGTGATGCAACCTGGATTGACCATATCTAGACCCACAGCTGGATGAGACATAAGGGTGGACACTCTTGGGGCTGAGAGGTTGGGTGAGGTTGCGTGAGCAAACGCAGACCCTTTAAAGTAATACTGCGTGGTACCCATCCCATGGGTCCCAAATCTCCAGGTTCAAGGGCATCTTCCTACATCGAAAACATGCATGAGAAACCCAGAAGATGGTACACCATGTGATTTTGAAAGGTTTCTAAAACGCACCTCATTTCTCATCTCCTTGTGCTCGGGTTCGCCATTCCAGCTACTTTACTAGCAATCTCCCTACTTGGAGAATCAGCACCTTTAAGCTCCTGTTCCCTACAGGTTGCAATTTGTCCTGAGGATGAACGGGAAGAGGGGCAACCAATGACAGACTAGATCTAGGTGTTGGGACAGGCACAGGTCACTCTATTTTCCCAACAGGAAGAAGAATTAACCACAGGCTAAGCCTGCCGCCCGGAACCAGAATAGGGCCTGAGGCAATCCCGTGCTTTTGCGGCCAGCTCCCAAAAAAGACAGTTGAAAAATGGATCTCAGGGGCACTGCAATTCACAAACCTGCAGAGTTATAAATGATAACTCTCGTCCACAAATATATTGAGGGAAGGCAACGAAGAGGAATTGAAAGCAAGGCAGAATTGCAGGAAACAGATTTCAGGAGGTAGATACGAATCGCCTTTAAAGCACATGAAAAGCGGCAAAACGGCGACAATGATGCCCTTGGCCAAAAAGGGCGTATGCGTTTTTTCCTGAATATATTCAGGAAAAAACGCATACGCCCTTTTTGGCCAACCAAGCAACCTGGAAAGGCAAATCAGCGCTACAAAGAAGTCTCGCTTCCCATCGGTGAAAAAGGCCATGCTGCAAAAAGTGTCAAAACGAGAAATGCAGGACAGGCCATGGAGAAATGGCAGCCTTGCTACACTGATGGGCGGGATGTAAATTGCCAAGAGCCACTCTGGAGAAGTGTACGTTGTGTCCTGAAACATCGAAAAAAAACAGCTTAGGGAGCATAGGGCACGTCCACTCATGGTCATATAAATTGGAAAAACTAAAAATCAGCAAGACACAGGCACCCGAAAGTTTAGGGCTGCTCTGTTGACAAGAACCTCCACTTCATGACACCTTAAATATCCCAGGAAAGAGAAAAATGGATAAAGAAGTTGTGGTCCTTATGTACAATGGAATATCACTCAGACATGAAATCAATGTTATAAGGCTAGTAGAAGCAAGATGAGTGGATTTAGGTACGACGATTCTAAGTGAAATAAGTCACACAGAAAAAGACACTTATCATAAGCTATCACTTATAGAGGGAATGTAAAAACCGCTACACTTGAACTGAATTACAAAACAGAACAGAGTCACACGTTTAGAAAACACACTATGGCTGCTTAACGGGAAAGGTGAGGTGGGGTGATGCATAAAACAAGGGTTTCAAATTCGCTCAGATACCGTTCCATACACCCAATATGTAATAGACAAGACCTACTCCTTGCTCAGTGAACTGGACTCAACACCCCCTATTCACCGCACAAGAATATATGTGACTAGTAAGAATCTTAAAACCTATATATTGATATCTCTCTGGAAGTGAGTCAAGGGGGTGTAAAGCCGCATAAACAGAGCCATGAAAAGCAGCTAAACCCCATTATAAAAATAAATTACTTTTAAAAACCCGTAAAACAAAGACAGTGAAAGAGAGAGACATTCTTACAAAATTCGTTCAGAGGCTGTGATGCAACCTGGATTGACCATATCTAGACCCACAGCTGGATGAGACATAAGGGTGGACACTCTTGGGGCTGAGAGGTTGGGTGAGGTTGCGTGAGCAAACGCAGACCCTTTAAAGTAATACTGCGTGGTACCCATCCCATGGGTCCCAAATCTCCAGGTTCAAGGGCATCTTCCTACATCGAAAACATGCATGAGAAACCCAGAAGATGGTACACCATGTGATTTTGAAAGGTTTCTAAAACGCACCTCATTTCTCATCTCCTTGTGCTCGGGTTCGCCATTCCAGCTAATTACTAGCAATCTCCCTACTTGGAGAATCAGCACCTTTAAGCTCCTGATCCCTACAGGTTGCAATTTGTCCTGAGGATTAACGGGAAGAGGGGCAACCAATGAGAGACTAGATCTAGGTGTTGGGACAGGCACAGGTCACTCTATTTTCCCAACAGGAAGAAGAATTAACCACAGGCTCAGCCTGCCGCCCGGAACCAGAATAGGGCCTGAGGCAATCCCGTGCTTTTGCGGCCAGCTCCCAAAAAAGACAGTTGAAAAATGGAGCTCAGTGGCACTGCAATTCACAAACATGCAGAGTTATAAATGATAACTCTCGTCCACAAATATATTGAGGGAAGGCAACGAAGAGGAATTGAAAGCAAGGCAGAATTGCAGGAAACAGATTTCAGGAGATAGATACGAATCGCCTTTAAAGCACATGAAAAGCGGCAAAACGTCGACAATGATGCCCTTGGCCAAAAAGGGCGTATGCGTTTTTTCCTGAATATATTCAGGAAAAAACGCATACGCCCTTTTTGGCCAACCAAGCAACCTGGAAAGGCAAATCAGCGCTACAAAGAAGTCTCGCTTCCCATCGGTGAAAAGGGCCATGCTGCAAAAAGTGTCAAAACGAGAAATGCAGGACAGGCCATGGAGAAATGGCAGCCTTGCTACACTGATGGGCGGGATGTAAATTGCCAAGAGCCACTCTGGAGAAGTGTACGTTGTGTCCTGAAACATCGAAAAAAAACAGCTTAGGGAGCATAGGGCACGTCCACTCATGGGCATATAAATTGGAAAAACTAAAAATCAGCAAGACACAGGCACCCGAAAGTTTAGGGCTGCTCTGTTGACAAGAACCTCCACTTCATGACACCTTAAATATCCCAGGAAAGAGAAAAATGGATAAAGAAGTTGTGGTCCTTATGTACAATGGAATATCACTCAGACATGAAATCAATGTTATAAGGCTAGTAGAAGCAAGATGAGTGGATTTAGGTACGACGATTCTAAGTGAAATAAGTCACACAGAAAAAGACACTTATCATAAGCTATCACTTATAGAGGGAATGTAAAAACCGCTACACTTGAACTGAATTACAAAACAGAACAGAGTCACACGTTTAGAAAACACACTATGGCTGCTTAACGGGAAAGGTGAGGTGGGGTGATGCATAAAACAAGGGTTTCAAATTCGCTCAGATACCGTTCCATACACCCAATATGTAATAGACAAGACCTACTCCTTGCTCAGTGAACTGGACTCAACACCCCCTATTCACCGCACAAGAATATATGTGACTAGTAAGAATCTTAAAACCTATATATTGATATCTCTCTGGAAGTGAGTCAAGGGGGTGTAAAGCCGCATAAACAGAGCCATGAAAAGCAGCTAAACCCCATTATAAAAATAAATTACTTTTAAAAACCCGTAAAACAAAGACAGTGAAAGAGAGAGACATTCTTACAAAATTCGTTCAGAGGCTGTGATGCAACCTGGATTGACCATATCTAGACCCACAGCTGGATGAGACATAAGGGTGGACACTCTTGGGGCTGAGAGGTTGGGTGAGGTTGCGTGAGCAAACGCAGACCCTTTAAAGTAATACTGCGTGGTACCCATCCCATGGGTCCCAAATCTCCAGGTTCAAGGGCATCTTCCTACATCGAAAACATGCATGAGAAACCCAGAAGATGGTACACCATGTGATTTTGAAAGGTTTCTAAAACGCACCTCATTTCTCATCTCCTTGTGCTCGGGTTCGCCATTCCAGCTACCTTACTAGCAATCTCCCTACTTGGAGAATCAGCACCTTTAAGCTCCTGTTCCCTACAGGTTGCAATTTGTCCTGAGGATGAACGGGAAGAGGGGCAACCAATGAGAGACTAGATCTAGGTGTTGGGACAGGCACAGGTCACTCTATTTTCCCAACAGGAAGAAGAATTAACCACAGGCTCAGCCTGCCGCCCGGAACCAGAATAGAGCCTGAGGCAATCCCGTGCATTTGCGGCCAGCTCCCAAAAAAGACAGTTGAAAAATGGAGCTCAGGGGCACTGCAATTCACAAACCTGCAGAGTTATAAATGATAACTCTCGTCCACAAATATATTGAGGGAAGGCAACGAAGAGGAATTGAAAGCAAGGCAGAATTGCAGGAAACAGATTTCAGGAGGTAGATACGAATCGCCTTTAAAGCACATGAAAAGCGGCAAAACGTCGACAATGATGCCCTTGGCCAAAAAGGGCGTATGCGTTTTTTCCTGGATATATTCAGGAAAAAACGCATACGCCCTTTTTGGCCAACCAAGCAACCTGGAAAGGCAAATCAGCGCTACAAAGAAGTCTCGCTTCCCATCGGTGAAAAGGGCCATGCTGCAAAATGTGTCAAAACGAGAAATGCAGGACAGGCCATGGAGAAATGGCAGCCTTGCTACACTGATGGGCGGGATGTAAATTGCCAACAGCCACTCTGGAGAAGTGTACGTTGTGTCCTGAAACATCGAAAAAACACAGCTTAGGGAGCATAGGGCACGTCCACTCATGGGCATATAAATTGGAAAAACTAAAAATCAGCAAGACACAGGCACCCGAAAGTTTAGGGCTGCTCTGTTGACAAGAACCTCCACTTCATGACACCTTAAATATCCCAGGAAAGAGAAAAATGGATAAAGAAGTTGTGGTCCTTATGTACAATGGAATATCACTCAGACATGAAATCAATGTTATAAGGCTAGTAGAAGCAAGATGAGTGGAGTTAGGTACGACGATTCTAAGTGAAATAAGTCACACAGAAAAAGACACTTATCATAAGCTATCACTTATAGAGGGAATGTAAAAACCGCTACACTTGAACTGAATTACAAAACAGAACAGAGTCACACGTTTAGAAAACACACTATGGCTGCTTAACGGGAAAGGTGAGGTGGGGTGATGCATAAAACAAGGGTTTCAAATTCGCTCAGATACCGTTCCATACACCCAATATGTAATAGACAAGACCTACTCCTTGCTCAGTGAACTGGACTCAACACCCCCTATTCACCGCACAAGAATATATGTGACTAGTAAGAATCTTAAAACCTATATATTGATATCTCTCTGGAAGTGAGTCAAGGGGGTGTAAAGCCGCATAAACAGAGCCATGAAAAGCAGCTAAACCCCATTATAAAAATAAATTACTTTTAAAAACCCGTAAAACAAAGAGAGTGAAAGAGAGAGACATTCTTACAAAATTCGTTCAGAGGCTGTGATGTAACCTGTATTGACCATATCTAGACCCACAGCTGGATGAGACATAAGGGTGGACACTCTTGGGGCTGAGAGGTTGGGTGAGGTTGCGTGAGCAAACGCAGACCCTTTAAAATAATACTGCGTGGTACCCATCCCATGGGTCCCAAATCTCCAGGTTCAAGGGCATCTTCCTACATCGAAAACATGCATGAGAAACCCAGAAGATGGTACACCATGTGATTTTGAAAGGTTTCTAAAACGCACCTCATTTCTCATCTCCTTGTGCTCGGGTTCGCCATTCCAGCTACTTTACTAGCAATCTCCCTCCTTGGAGAATCAGTACCTTTAAGCTCCTGTTCCCTACAGGTTGCAATTTGTCCGGAGGATGAACGGGAAGAGGGGCAACCAATGAGAGACTAGATCTAGGTGTTGGGACAGGCACAGGTCACTCTATTTTCCCAACAGGAAGAAGAATTAACCACAGGCTCAGCCTGCCGCCCGGAACCAGAATAGGGCCTGAGGCAATCCCATGCTTTTGCGGCCAGCTCCCAAAAAAGACAGTTGAAAAATGGAGCTCAGGGGCACTGCAATTCACAAACCTGCAGAGTTATAAATGATAACTCTCGTCCACAAATATATTGAGGGAAGGCAACGAAGAGGAATTCAAAGCAAGGCAGAATTGCAGGAAACAGATTTCAGGAGGTAGATACGAATCGCCTTTAAAGCACATGAAAAGCGGCAAAACGTCGACAATGATGCCCTTGGCCAAAAAGGGCGTATGCGTTTTTTCCTGAATATATTCAGGAAAAAACGCATACGCCCTTTTTGGCCAACCAAGCAACCTGGAAAGGCAAATCAGCGCTACAAAGAAGTCTCGCTTCCCATCGGTGAAAAGGGCCATGCTGCAAAATGTGTCAAAACGAGAAATGCAGGACAGGCCATGGAGAAATGGCAGCCTTGCTACACTGATGGGCGGGATGTAAATTGCCAACAGCCACTCTGGAGAAGTGTACGTTGTGTCCTGAAACATCGAAAAAAAACAGCTTAGGGAGCATAGGGCACGTCCACTCATGGGCATATAAATTGGAAAAACTAAAAATCAGCAAGACACAGGCACCCGAAAGTTTAGGGCTGCTCTGTTGACAAGAACCTCCACTTCATGACACCTTAAATATCCCAGGAAAGAGAAAAATGGATAAAGAAGTTGTGGTCCTTATGTACAATGGAATATCACTCAGACATGAAATCAATGTTATAAGGCTAGTAGAAGCAAGATGAGTGGAGTTAGGTACGACAATTCTAAGTGAAATAAGTCACACAGAAAAAGACACTTATCATAAGCTATCACTTATAGAGGGAATGTAAAAACCGCTACACTTGAACTGAATTACAAAACAGAACAGAGTCACACGTTTAGAAAACACACTATGGCTGCTTAACGGGAAAGGTGAGGTGGGGTGATGCATAAAACAAGGGTTTCAAATTCGCTCAGATACCGTTCCATACACCCAATATGTAATAGACAAGACCTACTCCTTGCTCAGTGAACTGGACTCAACACCCCCTATTCACCGCACAAGAATATATGTGACTAGTAAGAATCTTAAAACCTATATATTGATATCTCTCTGGAAGTGAGTCAAGGGGGTGTAAAGCCGCATAAACAGAGCCATGAAAAGCAGCTAAACCCCATTATAAAAATAAATTACTTTTAAAAACCCGTAAAACAAAGACAGTGAAAGAGAGAGACATTCTTACAAAATTCGTTCAGAGGCTGTGATGCAACCTGAATTGACCATATCTAGACCCACAGCTGGATGAGACATAAGGGTGGACACTTTTGGGGCTGAGAGGTTGGGTGAGGTTGGGTGAGCAAACGCAGACCCATTAAAGTAATACTGCGTGGTACCCATCCCATGGGTCCCAAATCTCCAGGTTCAAGGGCATCTTCCTACATCGAAAACATGCATGAGAAACCCAGAAGCTGGTACACCATGTGATTTTGAAAGGTTTCTAAAACGCACCTCATTTCTCATCTCCTTGTGCTCGGGTTCGCCATTCCAGCTACTTTACTAGCAATCTCCCTACTTGGAGAATCAGCACCTTTAAGCTCCTGTTCCCTACAGGTTGCAATTTGTCCTGAGGATGAACGGGAAGAGGGGCAACCAATGAGAGACTAGATCTAGGTGTTGGGACAGGCACAGGTCACTCTATTTTCCCAACAGGAAGAAGAATTAACCACAGGCTCAGCCTGCCGCCCGGAACCAGAATAGGGCCTGAGGCAATCCCGTGCTTTTGCGGCCAGCTCCCAAAAAAGACAGTTGAAAAATGGAGCTCAGGGGCACTGCAATTCACAAACCTGCAGAGTTATAAATGATAACTCTCGTCCACAAATATATTGAGGGAAGGCAACGAAGAGGAATTCAAAGCACCGCAGAATTGCAGGAAACAGATTTCAGGAAGTAGATACGAATCGCCTTTAAAGCACATGAAAAGCGGCAAAACGTCGACAATGATGCCCTTGGCCAAAAAGGGCGTATGCGTTTTTTCCTGAATATATTCAGGAAAAAACGCATACGCCCTTTTTGGCCAACCAAGCAACCTGGAAAGGCAAATCAGCGCTACAAAGAAGTCTCGCTTCCCATCGGTGAAAAGGGCCATGCTGCAAAAAGTGTCAAAACGAGAAATGCAGGACAGGCCATGGAGAAATGGCAGCCTTGCTACACTGATGGGCGGAATGTAAATTGCCAACAGCCACTCTGGAGAAGAGTACGTTGTGTCCAGAAACATCGAAAAAAAACAGCTTAGGTAGCATAGGGCACGTCCACTCATGGGCATATAAATTGGAAAAACTAAAAATCAGCAAGACACAGGCACCCGAAAGTTTAGGGCTGCTCTGTTGACAAGAACCTCCACTTCATGACACCTTAAATATCCCAGGAAAGAGAAAAATGGATAAAGAAGTTGTGGTCCTTATGTAAAATGGAATATCACTCAGACATGAAATCAATGTTATAAGGCTAGTAGAAGCAAGATGAGTGGAGTTAGGTACGACGATTCTAAGTGAAATAAGTCACACGGAAAAAGACACTTATCATAAGCTATCACTTATAGAGGGAATGTAAAAACCGCTACACTTGAACTGAATTACAAAACAGAACAGAGTCACACGTTTAGAAAACACACTATGGCTGCTTAACGGGAAAGGTGAGGTGGGGTGATGCATAAAACAAGGGTTTCAAATTCGCTCAGATACCATTCCATACACCCAATATGTAATAGACAAGACCTACTCCTTGCTCAGTGAACTGGACTCAACACCCCCTATTCACCGCACAAGAATATAAGTGACTAGTAAGAATCTTAAAACCTATATATTGATATCTCTCTGGAAGTGAGTCAAGGGGGTGTAAAGCCGCATAAACAGAGCCATGAAAAGCAGCTAAACCACATTATAAAAATAAATTACTTTTAAAAACCCGTAAAACAAAGACAGTGAAAGAGAGAGACATTCTTACAAAATTCGTTCAGAGGCTGTGATGCAACCTGGATTGACCATATCTAGACCCACAGCTGGATGAGACATAAGGGTGGACACTCTTGGGGCTGAGAGGTTGGGTGAGGTTGCGTGAGCAAACGCAGACCCTTTAAAGTAATACTGCGTGGTACCCATCCCATGGGTCCCAAATCTCCAGGTTCAAGGGCATCTTCCTACATCGAAAACATGCATGAGAAACCCAGAAGATGGTACACCATGTGATTTTGAAAGGTTTCTAAAACGCACCTCATTTCTCATCTCCTTGTGCTCGGGTTCGCCATTCAAGCTACTTTACTAGCAATCTCCCTCCTTGGAGAATCAGCACCTTTAAGCTCCTGTTCCCTACAGGTTGCAATTTGTCCTGAGGATGAACGGGAAGAGGGGCAACCAATGAGAGACTAGATCTAGGTGTTGGGACAGGCACAGGTCACTCTATTTTCCCAACAGGAAGAAGAATTAACCACAGGCTCAGCCTGCTGCCCGGAACCAGAATAGGGCCTGAGGCAATCCCGTGCTTTTGCGGCCAGCTCCCAAAAAAGACAGTTGAAAAATGGAGCTCAGGGGCACTGCAATTCACAAACCTGCAGAGTTATAAATGATAACTCTCGTCCACAAATATATTGAGGGAAGGCAACGAAGAGGAATTGAAAGCAAGGCAGAATTGCAGGAAACAGATTTCAGGAGGTAGATACGAATCGCCTTTAAAGCACATGAAAAGCGGCAAAACGTCAACAATGATGCCCTTGGCCAAAAAGGGCGTATGCGTTTTTTCCTGAATATATTCAGGAAAAAACGCATACGCCCTTTTTGGCCAACCAAGCAACCTGGAAAGGCAAATCAGCGCTACAAAGAAGTCTCGCTTCCCATCGGTGAAAAGGGCCATGCTGCAAAAAGTGTCAAAACGAGAAATGCAGGACAGGCCATGGAGAAATGGCAGCCTTGCTACACTGATGGGCGGGATGTAAATTGCCAAGAGCCACTCTGGAGAAGTGTACGTTGTGTCCTGAAACATCGAAAAAAAACAGCTTAGGGAGCATAGGGCACGTCCACTCATGGGCATATAAATTGGAAAAACTAAAAATCAGCAAGACACAGGCACCCGAAAGTTTAGGGCTGCTCTGTTGACAAGAACCTCCACTTCATGACACCTTAAATATCCCAGGAAAGAGAAAAATGGATAAAGAAGTTGTGGTCCTTATGTACAATGGAATATCACTCAGACATGAAATCAATGTTATAAGGCTAGTAGAAGCAAGATGAGTGGAGTTAGGTACGACGATTCTAAGTGAAATAAGTCACACAGAAAAAGACACTTATCATAAGCTATCACTTATAGAGGGAATGTAAAAACCGCTACACTTGAACTGAATTACAAAACAGAACAGAGTCACACGTTTAGAAAACACACTATGGCTGCTTAACGGGAAAGGTGAGGTGGGGTGATGCATAAAACAAGGGTTTCAAATTCGCTCAGATACCGTTCCATACACCCAATATGTAATAGACAAGACCTACTCCTTGCTCAGTGAACTGGACTCAACACCCCCTATTCACCGCACAAGAATATATGTGACTAGTAAGAATCTTAAAACCTATATATTGATATCTCTCTGGAAGTGAGTCAAGGGGGTGTAAAGCCGCATAAACAGAGCCATGAAAAGCAGCTAAACCCCATTATAAAAATAAATTACTTTTAAAAACCCGTAAAACAAAGAGAGTGAAAGAGAGAGACATTCTTACAAAATTCGTTCAGAGGCTGTGATGTAACCTGTATTGACCATATCTAGACCCACAGCTGGATGAGACATAAGGGTGGACACTCTTGGGGCTGAGAGGTTGGGTGAGGTTGCGTGAGCAAACGCAGACCCTTTAAAGTAATACTGCGTGGTACCCATCCCATGGGTCCCAAATCTCCAGGTTCAAGGGCATCTTCCTACATCGAAAACATGCATGAGAAACCCAGAAGATGGTACACCATGTGATTTTGAAAGGTTTCTAAAACGCACCTCATTTCTCATCTCCTTGTGCTCGGGTTCGCCATTCCAGCTACTTTACTAGCAATCTCCCTCCTTGGAGAATCAGCACCTTTAAGCTCCTGTTCCCTACAGGTTGCAATTTGTCCGGAGGATGAACGGGAAGAGGGGCAACCAATGAGAGACTAGATCTAGGTGTTGGGACAGGCACAGGTCACTCTATTTTCCCAACAGGAAGAAGAATTAACCACAGGCTCAGCCTGCCGCCCGGAACCAGAATAGGGCCTGAGGCAATCCCGTGCTTTTGCGGCCAGCTCCCAAAAAAGACAGTTGAAAAATGGAGCTCAGGGGCACTGCAATTCACAAACCTGCAGAGTTATAAATGATAACTCTCGTCCACAAATATATTGAGGGAAGGCAACGAAGAGGAATTCAAAGCAAGGCAGAATTGCAGGAAACAGATTTCAGGAGGTAGATACGAATCGCCTTTAAAGCACATGAAAAGCGGCAAAACGTCGACAATGATGCCCTTGGCCAAAAAGGGCATATGCGTTTTTTCCTGAATATATTCAGGAAAAAACGCATACGCCCTTTTTGGCCAACCAAGCAACCTGGAAAGGCAAATCAGCGCTACAAAGAAGTCTCGCTTCCCATCGGTGAAAAGGGCCATGCTGCAAAATGTGTCAAAACGAGAAATGCAGGACAGGCCATGGAGAAATGGCAGCCTTGCTACACTGATGGGCGGGATGTAAATTGCCAACAGCCACTCTGGAGAAGTGTACGTTGTGTCCTGAAACATCGAAAAAAAACAGCTTAGGGAGCATAGGGCACGTCCACTAATGGGCATATAAATTGGAAAAACTAAAAATCAGCAAGACACAGGCACCCGAAAGTTTAGGGCTGCTCTGTTGACAAGAACCTCCACTTCATGACACCTTAAATATCCCAGGAAAGAGAAAAATGGATAAAGAAGTTGTGGTCCTTATGTACAATGGAATATCACTCAGACATGAAATCAATGTTATAAGGCTAGTAGAAGCAAGATGAGTGGAGTTAGGTACGACGATTCTAAGTGAAATAAGTCACACAGAAAAAGACACTTATCATAAGCTATCACTTATAGAGGGAATGTAAAAACCGCTACACTTGAACTGAATTACAAAACAGAACAGAGTCACACGTTTAGAAAACACACTATGGCTGCTTAACGGGAAAGGTGAGGTGGGGTGATGCATAAAACAAGGGTTTCAAATTCGCTCAGATACCGTTCCATACACCCAATATGTAATAGACAAGACCTACTCCTTGCTCAGTGAACTGGACTCAACACCCCCTATTCACCGCACAAGAATATATGTGACTAGTAAGAATCTTAAAAACTATATATTGATATCTCTCTGGAAGTGAGTCAAGGGGGTGTAAAGCCGCATAAACAGAGCCATGAAAAGCAGCTAAACCCCATTATAAAAATAAATTACTTTTAAAAACCCGTAAAACAAAGACAGTGAAAGAGAGAGACATTCTTACAAAATTCGTTCAGAGGCTGTGATGCAACCTGGATTGACCATATCTAGACCCACAGCTGGATGAGACATAAGGGTGGACACTCTTGGGGCTGAGAGGTTGGGTGAGGTTGCGTGAGCAAACGCAGACCCTTTAAAGTAATACTGCGTGGTACCCATCCCATGGGTCCCAAATCTCCAGGTTCAAGGGCATCTTCCTACATCGAAAACATGCATGAGAAACCCAGAAGATGGTACACCATGTGATTTTGAAAGGTTTCTAAAACGCACCTCATTTCTCATCTCCTTGTGCTCGGGTTCGCCATTCCAGCTACTTTACTAGCAATCTCCCTACTTGGAGAATCAGCACCTTTAAGCTCCTGTTCCCTACAGGTTGCAATTTGTCCTGAGGATTAACGGGAAGAGGGGCAACCAATGAGAGACTAGATCTAGGTGTTGGGACAGGCACAGGTCACTCTATTTTCCCAACAGGAAAAAGAATTAACCACAGGCTCAGCCTGCCGCCCGGAACCAGAATAGGGCCTGAGGCAATCCCGTGCTTTTGCGGCCAGCTCCCAAAAAACACAGTTGAAAAATGGAGCTCAGTGGCACTGCAATTCACAAACCTGCAGAGTTATAAATGATAACTCTCGTCCACAAATATATTGAGGGAAGGCAACGAAGAGGAATTGAAAGCAAGGCAGAATTGCAGGAAACAGATTTCAGGAGGTAGATACGAATCGCCTTTAAAGCACATGAAAAGCGGCAAAACGTCGACAATGATGCCCTTGGCCAAAAAGGGCGTATGCGTTTTTTCCTGAATATATTCAGGAAAAAACGCATACGCCCTTTTTGGCCAACCAAGCAACCTGGAAAGGCAAATCAGCGCTACAAAGAAGTCTCGCTTCCCATCGGTGAAAAGGGCCATGCTGCAAAAAGTGTCAAAACGAGAAATGCAGGACAGGCCATGGAGAAATGGCAGCCTTGCTACAGTGATGGGCGGGATGTAAATTGCCAACAGCCACTCTGGATAAGCGTACGTTGTGTCCTGAAACATCGAAAAAAAACAGCTTAGGGAGCATAGGGCACGTCCACTCATGGGCATATAAATTGGAAAAACTAAAAATCAGCAAGACACAGGCACCCGAAAGTTTAGGGCTGCTCTGTTGACAAGAACCTCCACTTCATGACACCTTAAATATCCCAGGAAAGAGAAAAATGGATAAAGAAGTTGTGGTCCTTATGTACAATGGAATATCACTCAGACATGAAATCAATGTTATAAGGCTAGTAGAAGCAAGATGAGTGGAGTTAGGTACGACGATTCTAAGTGAAATAAGTCACACAGAAAAAGACACTTATCATAAGCTATCATTTATAGAGGGAATGTAAAAACCGCTACACTTGAACTGAATTACAAAACAGAACAGAGTCACACGTTTAGAAAACACACTATGGCTGCTTAACGGGAAAGGTGAGGTGGGGTGATGCATAAAACAAGGGTTTCAAATTCGCTCAGATACCGTTCCATACACCCAATATGTAATAGACAAGACCTACTCCTTGCTCAGTGAACTGGACTCAACACCCCCTATTCACCGCACAAGAATATATGTGACTAGTAAGAATCTTAAAACCTATATATTGATATCTCTCTGGAAGTGAGTCAAGGGGGTGTAAAGCCGCATAAACAGAGCCATGAAAAGCAGCTAAACCCCATTATAAAAATAAATTACTTTTAAAAACCCGTAAAACAAAGACAGTGAAAGAGAGAGACATTCTTACAAAATTCGTTCAGAGGCTGTGATGCAACCTGGATTGACCATATCTAGACCCACAGCTGGATGAGACATAAGGGTGGACACTCTTGGGGCTGAGAGTTTGGGTGAGGTTGCGTGAGCAAACGCAGACCCTTTAAAGTAATACTGCGTGCTACCCATCCCATGGGTCCCAAATCTCCAGGTTCAAGGGCATCTTCCTACATCGAAAACATGCATGAGAAACCCAGAAGATGGTACACCATGTGATTTTGAAAGGTTTCTAAAACGCACCTCATTTCTCATCTCCTTGTGCTCGGGTTCGCCATTCCAGCTACTTTACTAGCAATCTCCCTACTTGGAGAATCAGCACCTTTAAGCTCCTGTTCCCTACAGGTTGCAATTTGTCCTGAGGATGAACGGGAAGAGGGGCAACCAATGACAGACTAGATCTAGGTGTTGGGACAGGCACAGGTCACTCTATTTTCCCAACAGGAAGAAGAATTAACCACAGGCTCAGCCTGCCGCCCGGAACCAGAATAGGGCCTGAGGCAATCCCGTGCTTTTGCGGCCAGCTCCCAAAAAAGACAGTTGAAAAATGGAGCTCAGGGGCACTGCAATTCACAAACCTGCAGAGTTATAAATGATAACTCTCGTCCACAAATATATTGAGGGAAGGCAACGAAGAGGAATTGAAAGCAAGGCAGAATTGCAGGAAACAGATTTCAGGAGGTAGATACGAATCGCCTTTAAAGCACATGAAAAGCGGCAAAACGTCGACAATGATGCCCTTGGCCAAAAAGGGCGTATGCGTTTTTTCCTGAATATATTCAGGAAAAAACGCATACGCCCTTTTTGGCCAACCAAGCAACCTGGAAAGGCAAATCAGCGCTACAAAGAAGTCTCGCTTCCCATCGGTGAAAAGGGCCATGCTGCAAAAAGTGTCAAAACGAGAAATGCAGGACAGGCCATGGAGAAATGGCAGCCTTGCTACACTGATGGGCGGGATGTAAATTGCCAACAACCACTCTGGAGAAGTGTACGTTGTGTCCTGAAACATCGAAAAAAAACAGCTTAGGGAGCATAGGGCACGTCCACTCATGGGCATATAAATTGGAAAAACTAAAAATCAGCAAGACACAGGCACACGAAAGTTTAGGGCTGCTCTGTTGACAAGAACCTCCACTTCATGACACCTTAAATATCCCAGGAAAGAGAAAAATGGATAAAGAAGTTGTGGTCCTTATGTACAATGGAATATCACTCAGACATGAAATCAATGTTATAAGGCTAGTAGAAGCAAGATGAGTGGAGTTAGGTACGACGATTCTAAGTGAAATAAGTCACACAGAAAAAGACACTTATCATAAGCTATCACTTAGAGAGGGAATGTAAAAACCGCTACACTTGAACTGAATTACAAAACAGAACAGAGTCACACGTTTAGAAAACACACTATGGCTGCTTAACGGGAAAGGTGAGGTGGGGTGATGCATAAAACAAGGGTTTCAAATTCGCTCAGATACCGTTCCATACACCCAATATGTAATAGACAAGACCTACTCCTTGCTCAGTGAACTGGACTCAACACCCCGTATTCACCGCACAAGAATATATGTGACTAGTAAGAATCTTAAAACCTATATATTGATATCTCTCTGGAAGTGAGTCAAGGGGGTGTAAAGCCGCATAAACAGAGCCATGAAAAGCAGCTAAACCCCATTATAAAAATAAATTACTTTTAAAAACCCGTAAAACAAAGACAGTGAAAGAGAGAGACATTCTTACAAAATTCGTTCAGAGGCTGTGATGCAACCTGGATTGACCATATCTAGACCCACAGCTGGATGAGACATAAGGGTGGACACTCTTGGGGCTGAGAGGTTGGGTGAGGTTGCGTGAGCAAACGCAGACCCTTTAAAGTAATACTGCGTGGTACCCATCCCATGGGTCCCAAATCTCCAGGTTCAAGGGCATCTTCCTACATCGAAAACATGCATGAGAAACCCAGAAGATGGTACACCATGTGATTTTGAAAGGTTTCTAAAACGCACCTCATTTCTCATCTCCTTGTGCTCGGGTTCGCCATTCCAGCTACTTTACTAGCAATCTCCCTACTTGGAGAATCAGCACCTTTAAGCTCCTGTTCCCTACAGGTTGCAATTTGTCCTGAGGATGAACGGGAAGAGGGGCAACCAATGAGAGACTAGATCTAGGTGTTGGGACAGGCACAGGTCACTCTATTTTCCCAACAGGAAGAAGAATTAACCACAGGCTCAGCCTGCCGCCCGGAACCAGAATAGGGCCTGAGGCAATCCCGTGCTTTTGCGGCCAGCTCCCAAAAAAGACAGTTGAAAAATGGAGCTCAGTGGCACTGCAATTCACAAACATGCAGAGTTATAAATGATAACTCTCGTCCACAAATATATTGAGGGAAGGCAACGAAGAGGAATTCAAAGCAAGGCAGAATTGCAGGAAACAGATTTCAGGAGGTAGATACGAATCGCCTTTAAAGCACATGAAAAGCGGCAAAACGTCGACAATGATGCCCTTGGCCAAAAAGGGCGTATGCGTTTTTTCCTGAATATATTCAGGAAAAAACGCATACGCCCTTTTTGGCCAACCAAGCAACCTGGAAAGGCAAATCAGCGCTACAAAGAAGTCTCGCTTCCCATCGGTGAAAAGGGCCATGCTGCAAAAAGTGTCAAAACGAGAAATGCAGGACAGGCCATGGAGAAATGGCAGCCTTGCTACACTGATGGGCGGGATGTAAATTGCCAACAACCACTCTGGAGAAGTGTACGTTGTGTCCTGAAACATCGAAAAAAAACAGCTTAGGGAGCATAGGGCACGTCCACTCATGGGCATATAAATTGGAAAAACTAAAAATCAGCAAGACACAGGCACCCGAAAGTTTAGGGCTGCTCTGTTGACAAGAACCTCCACTTCATGACACCTTAAATATCCCAGGAAAGAGAAAAATGGATAAAGAAGTTGTGGTCCTTATGTACAATGGAATATCACTCAGACATGAAATCAATGTTATAAGGCTAGTAGAAGCAAGATGAGTGGAGTTAGGTACGACGATTCTAAGTGAAATAAGTCACACAGAAAAAGACACTTATCATAAGCTATCACTTATAGAGGGAATGTAAAAACCGCTACACTTGAACTGAATTACAAAACAGAACAGAGTCACACGTTTAGAAAACACACTATGGCTGCTTAACGGGAAAGGTGAGGTGGGGTGATGCATAAAACAAGGGTTTCAAATTCGCTCAGATACCGTTCCATACACCCAATATGTAATAGACAAGACCTACTCCTTGCTCAGTGAACTGGACTCAACACCCCCTATTCACCGCACAAGAATATATGTGACTAGTAAGAATCTTAAAAACTATATATTGATATCTCTCTGGAAGTGAGTCAAGGGGGTGTAAAGCCGCATAAACAGAGCCATGAAAAGCAGCTAAACCCCATTATAAAAATAAATTACTTTTAAAAACCCGTAAAACAAAGACAGTGAAAGAGAGAGACATTCTTACAAAATTCGTTCAGAGGCTGTGATGCAACCTGGATTGACCATATCTAGACCCACAGCTGGATGAGACATAAGGGTGGACACTCTTGGGGCTGAGAGGTTGGGTGAGGTTGCGTGAGCAAACGCAGACCCTTTAAAGTAATACTGCGTGGTACCCATCCCATGGGTCCCAAATCTCCAGGTTCAAGGGCATCTTCCTACATCGAAAACATGCATGAGAAACCCAGAAGATGGTACACCATGTGATTTTGAAAGGTTTCTAAAACGCACCTCATTTCTCATCTCCTTGTGCTCGGGTTCGCCATTCCAGCTACTTTACTAGCAATCTCCCTACTTGGAGAATCAGCACCTTTAAGCTCCTGTTCCCTACAGGTTGCAATTTGTCCTGAGGATGAACGGGAAGAGGGGCAACCAATGAGAGACTAGATCTAGGTGTTGGGACAGGCACAGGTCACTCTATTTTCCCAACAGGAAGAAGAATTAACCACAGGCTCAGCCTGCCGCCCGGAACCAGAATAGGGCCTGAGGCAATCCCGTGCTTTTGCGGCCAGCTCCCAAAAAACACAGTTGAAAAATGGAGCTCAGTGGCACTGCAATTCACAAACATGCAGAGTTATAAATGATAACTCTCGTCCACAAATATATTGAGGGAAGGCAACGAAGAGGAATTCAAAGCAAGGCAGAATTGCAGGAAACAGATTTCAGGAGGTAGATACGAATCGCCTTTAAAGCACATGAAAAGCGGCAAAACGTCGACAATGATGCCCTTGGCCAAAAAGGGCGTATGCGTTTTTTCCTGAATATATTCAGGAAAAAACGCATACGCCCTTTTTGGCCAACCAAGCAACCTGGAAAGGCAAATCAGCGCTACAAAGAAGTCTCGCTTCCCATCGGTGAAAAGGGCCATGCTGCAAAAAGTGTCAAAACGAGAAATGCAGGACAGGCCATGGAGAAATGGCAGCCTTGCTACACTGATGGGCGGGATGTAAATTGCCAACAACCACTCTGGAGAAGTGTACGTTGTGTCCTGAAACATCGAAAAAAAACAGCTTAGGGAGCATAGGGCACGTCCACTCATGGGCATATAAATTGGAAAAACTAAAAATCAGCAAGACACAGGCACCCGAAAGTTTAGGGCTGCTCTGTTGACAAGAACCTCCACTTCATGACACCTTAAATATCCCAGGAAAGAGAAAAATGGATAAAGAAGTTGTGGTCCTTATGTACAATGGAATATCACTCAGACATGAAATCAATGTTATAAGGCTAGTAGAAGCAAGATGAGTGGAGTTAGGTACGACGATTCTAAGTGAAATAAGTCACACAGAAAAAGACACTTATCATAAGCTATCACTTATAGAGGGAATGTAAAAACCGCTACACTTGAACTGAATTACAAAACAGAACAGAGTCACACGTTTAGAAAACACACTATGGCTGCTTAACGGGAAAGGTGAGGTGGGGTGATGCATAAAACAAGGGTTTCAAATTCGCTCAGATACCGTTCCATACACCCAATATGTAATAGACAAGACCTACTCCTTGCTCAGTGAACTGGACTCAACACCCCCTATTCACCGCACAAGAATATATGTGACTAGTAAGAATCTTAAAAACTATATATTGATATCTCTCTGGAAGTGAGTCAAGGGGGTGTAAAGCCGCATAAACAGAGCCATGAAAAGCAGCTAAACCCCATTATAAAAATAAATTACTTTTAAAAACCCGTAAAACAAAGACAGTGAAAGAGAGAGACATTCTTACAAAATTCGTTCAGAGGCTGTGATGCAACCTGGATTGACCATATCTAGACCCACAGCTGGATGAGACATAAGGGTGGACACTCTTGGGGCTGAGAGGTTGGGTGAGGTTGCGTGAGCAAACGCAGACCCTTTAAAGTAATACTGCGTGGTACCCATCCCATGGGTCCCAAATCTCCAGGTTCAAGGGCATCTTCCTACATCGAAAACATGCATGAGAAACCCAGAAGATGGTACACCATGTGATTTTGAAAGGTTTCTAAAACGCACCTCATTTCTCATCTCCTTGTGCTCGGGTTCGCCATTCCAGCTACTTTACTAGCAATCTCCCTACTTGGAGAATCAGCACCTTTAAGCTCCTGTTCCCTACAGGTTGCAATTTGTCCTGAGGATTAACGGGAAGAGGGGCAACCAATGAGAGACTAGATCTAGGTGTTGGGACAGGCACAGGTCACTCTATTTTCCCAACAGGAAAAAGAATTAACCACAGGCTCAGCCTGCCGCCCGGAACCAGAATAGGGCCTGAGGCAATCCCGTGCTTTTGCGGCCAGCTCCCAAAAAACACAGTTGAAAAATGGAGCTCAGTGGCACTGCAATTCACAAACATGCAGAGTTATAAATGATAACTCTCGTCCACAAATATATTGAGGGAAGGCAACGAAGAGGAATTGAAAGCAAGGCAGAATTGCAGGAAACAGATTTCAGGAGGTAGATACGAATCGCCTTTAAAGCACATGAAAAGCGGCAAAACGTCGACAATGATGCCCTTGGCCAAAAAGGGCGTATGCGTTTTTTCCTGAATATATTCAGGAAAAAACGCATACGCCCTTTTTGGCCAACCAAGCAACCTGGAAAGGCAAATCAGCGCTACAAAGAAGTCTCGCTTCCCATCGGTGAAAAGGGCCATGCTGCAAAAAGTGTCAAAACGAGAAATGCAGGACAGGCCATGGAGAAATGGCAGCCTTGCTACACTGATGGGCGGGATGTAAATTGCCAACAGCCACTCTGGAGAAGTGTACGTTGTGTCCTGAAACATCGAAAAAAAACAGCTTAGGGAGCATAGGGCACGTCCACTCATGGGCATATAAATTGGAAAAACTAAAAATCAGCAAGACACAGGCACCCGAAAGTTTAGGGCTGCTCTGTTGACAAGAACCTCCACTTCATGACACCTTAAATATCCCAGGAAAGAGAAAAATGGATAAAGAAGTTGTGGTCCTTATGTACAATGGAATATCACTCAGACATGAAATCAATGTTATAAGGCTAGTAGAAGCAAGATGAGTGGAGTTAGGTACGACGATTCTAAGTGAAATAAGTCACACAGAAAAAGACACTTATCATAAGCTATCATTTATAGAGGGAATGTAAAAACCGCTACACTTGAACTGAATTACAAAACAGAACAGAGTCACACGTTTAGAAAACACACTATGGCTGCTTAAAGGGAAAGGTGAGGTGGGGTGATGCATAAAACAAGGGTTTCAAATTCGCTCAGATACCGTTCCATACACCCAATATGTAATAGACAAGACCTACTCCTTGCTCAGTGAACTGGACTCAACACCCCCTATTCACCGCACAAGAATATATGTGACTAGTAAGAATCTTAAAACCTATATATTGATATCTCTCTGGAAGTGAGTCAAGGGGGTGTAAAGCCGCATAAACAGAGCCATGAAAAGCAGCTAAACCCCATTATAAAAATAAATTACTTTTAAAAACCCGTAAAACAAAGACAGAGAAAGAGAGAGACATTCTTACAAAATTCGTTCAGAGGCTGTGATGCAACCTGGATTGACCATATCTAGACCCACAGCTGGATGAGACATAAGGGTGGACACTCTTGGGGCTGAGAGGTTGGGTGAGGTTGCGTGAGCAAACGCAGACCCTTTAAAGTAATACTGCGTGGTACCCATCCCATGGGTCCCAAATCTCCAGGTTCAAGGGCATCTTCCTACATCGAAAACATGCATGAGAAACCCAGAAGATGGTACACCATGTGATTTTGAAAGGTTTCTAAAACGCACCTCATTTCTCATCTCCTTGTGCTCGGGTTCGCCATTCCAGCTACTTTACTAGCAATCTCCCTACTTGGAGAATCAGCACCTTTAAGCTCCTGTTCCCTACAGGTTGCAATTTGTCCTGAGGATGAACGGGAAGAGGGGCAACCAATGACAGACTAGATCTAGGTGTTGGGACAGGCACAGGTCACTCTATTTTCCCAACAGGAAGAAGAATTAACCACAGGCTAAGCCTGCCGCCCGGAACCAGAATAGGGCCTGAGGCAATCCCGTGCTTTTGCGGCCAGCTCCCAAAAAAGACAGTTGAAAAATGGATCTCAGGGGCACTGCAATTCACAAACCTGCAGAGTTATAAATGATAACTCTCGTCCACAAATATATTGAGGGAAGGCAACGAAGAGGAATTGAAAGCAAGGCAGAATTGCAGGAAACAGATTTCAGGAGGTAGATACGAATCGCCTTTAAAGCACATGAAAAGCGGCAAAACGGCGACAATGATGCCCTTGGCCAAAAAGGGCGTATGCGTTTTTTCCTGAATATATTCAGGAAAAAACGCATACGCCCTTTTTGGCCAACCAAGCAACCTGGAAAGGCAAATCAGCGCTACAAAGAAGTCTCGCTTCCCATCGGTGAAAAAGGCCATGCTGCAAAAAGTGTCAAAACGAGAAATGCAGGACAGGCCATGGAGAAATGGCAGCCTTGCTACACTGATGGGCGGGATGTAAATTGCCAAGAGCCACTCTGGAGAAGTGTACGTTGTGTCCTGAAACATCGAAAAAAAACAGCTTAGGGAGCATAGGGCACGTCCACTCATGGTCATATAAATTGGAAAAACTAAAAATCAGCAAGACACAGGCACCCGAAAGTTTAGGGCTGCTCTGTTGACAAGAACCTCCACTTCATGACACCTTAAATATCCCAGGAAAGAGAAAAATGGATAAAGAAGTTGTGGTCCTTATGTACAATGGAATATCACTCAGACATGAAATCAATGTTATAAGGCTAGTAGAAGCAAGATGAGTGGATTTAGGTACGACGATTCTAAGTGAAATAAGTCACACAGAAAAAGACACTTATCATAAGCTATCACTTATAGAGGGAATGTAAAAACCGCTACACTTGAACTGAATTACAAAACAGAACAGAGTCACACGTTTAGAAAACACACTATGGCTGCTTAACGGGAAAGGTGAGGTGGGGTGATGCATAAAACAAGGGTTTCAAATTCGCTCAGATACCGTTCCATACACCCAATATGTAATAGACAAGACCTACTCCTTGCTCAGTGAACTGGACTCAACACCCCCTATTCACCGCACAAGAATATATGTGACTAGTAAGAATCTTAAAACCTATATATTGATATCTCTCTGGAAGTGAGTCAAGGGGGTGTAAAGCCGCATAAACAGAGCCATGAAAAGCAGCTAAACCCCATTATAAAAATAAATTACTTTTAAAAACCCGTAAAACAAAGACAGTGAAAGAGAGAGACATTCTTACAAAATTCGTTCAGAGGCTGTGATGCAACCTGGATTGACCATATCTAGACCCACAGCTGGATGAGACATAAGGGTGGACACTCTTGGGGCTGAGAGGTTGGGTGAGGTTGCGTGAGCAAACGCAGACCCTTTAAAGTAATACTGCGTGGTACCCATCCCATGGGTCCCAAATCTCCAGGTTCAAGGGCATCTTCCTACATCGAAAACATGCATGAGAAACCCAGAAGATGGTACACCATGTGATTTTGAAAGGTTTCTAAAACGCACCTCATTTCTCATCTCCTTGTGCTCGGGTTCGCCATTCCAGCTAATTACTAGCAATCTCCCTACTTGGAGAATCAGCACCTTTAAGCTCCTGATCCCTACAGGTTGCAATTTGTCCTGAGGATTAACGGGAAGAGGGGCAACCAATGAGAGACTAGATCTAGGTGTTGGGACAGGCACAGGTCACTCTATTTTCCCAACAGGAAGAAGAATTAACCACAGGCTCAGCCTGCCGCCCGGAACCAGAATAGGGCCTGAGGCAATCCCGTGCTTTTGCGGCCAGCTCCCAAAAAAGACAGTTGAAAAATGGAGCTCAGTGGCACTGCAATTCACAAACATGCAGAGTTATAAATGATAACTCTCGTCCACAAATATATTGAGGGAAGGCAACGAAGAGGAATTGAAAGCAAGGCAGAATTGCAGGAAACAGATTTCAGGAGATAGATACGAATCGCCTTTAAAGCACATGAAAAGCGGCAAAACGTCGACAATGATGCCCTTGGCCAAAAAGGGCGTATGCGTTTTTTCCTGAATATATTCAGGAAAAAACGCATACGCCCTTTTTGGCCAACCAAGCAACCTGGAAAGGCAAATCAGCGCTACAAAGAAGTCTCGCTTCCCATCGGTGAAAAGGGCCATGCTGCAAAAAGTGTCAAAACGAGAAATGCAGGACAGGCCATGGAGAAATGGCAGCCTTGCTACACTGATGGGCGGGATGTAAATTGCCAAGAGCCACTCTGGAGAAGTGTACGTTGTGTCCTGAAACATCGAAAAAAAACAGCTTAGGGAGCATAGGGCACGTCCACTCATGGGCATATAAATTGGAAAAACTAAAAATCAGCAAGACACAGGCACCCGAAAGTTTAGGGCTGCTCTGTTGACAAGAACCTCCACTTCATGACACCTTAAATATCCCAGGAAAGAGAAAAATGGATAAAGAAGTTGTGGTCCTTATGTACAATGGAATATCACTCAGACATGAAATCAATGTTATAAGGCTAGTAGAAGCAAGATGAGTGGATTTAGGTACGACGATTCTAAGTGAAATAAGTCACACAGAAAAAGACACTTATCATAAGCTATCACTTATAGAGGGAATGTAAAAACCGCTACACTTGAACTGAATTACAAAACAGAACAGAGTCACACGTTTAGAAAACACACTATGGCTGCTTAACGGGAAAGGTGAGGTGGGGTGATGCATAAAACAAGGGTTTCAAATTCGCTCAGATACCGTTCCATACACCCAATATGTAATAGACAAGACCTACTCCTTGCTCAGTGAACTGGACTCAACACCCCCTATTCACCGCACAAGAATATATGTGACTAGTAAGAATCTTAAAACCTATATATTGATATCTCTCTGGAAGTGAGTCAAGGGGGTGTAAAGCCGCATAAACAGAGCCATGAAAAGCAGCTAAACCCCATTATAAAAATAAATTACTTTTAAAAACCCGTAAAACAAAGACAGTGAAAGAGAGAGACATTCTTACAAAATTCGTTCAGAGGCTGTGATGCAACCTGGATTGACCATATCTAGACCCACAGCTGGATGAGACATAAGGGTGGACACTCTTGGGGCTGAGAGGTTGGGTGAGGTTGCGTGAGCAAACGCAGACCCTTTAAAGTAATACTGCGTGGTACCCATCCCATGGGTCCCAAATCTCCAGGTTCAAGGGCATCTTCCTACATCGAAAACATGCATGAGAAACCCAGAAGATGGTACACCATGTGATTTTGAAAGGTTTCTAAAACGCACCTCATTTCTCATCTCCTTGTGCTCGGGTTCGCCATTCCAGCTACCTTACTAGCAATCTCCCTACTTGGAGAATCAGCACCTTTAAGCTCCTGTTCCCTACAGGTTGCAATTTGTCCTGAGGATGAACGGGAAGAGGGGCAACCAATGAGAGACTAGATCTAGGTGTTGGGACAGGCACAGGTCACTCTATTTTCCCAACAGGAAGAAGAATTAACCACAGGCTCAGCCTGCCGCCCGGAACCAGAATAGAGCCTGAGGCAATCCCGTGCATTTGCGGCCAGCTCCCAAAAAAGACAGTTGAAAAATGGAGCTCAGGGGCACTGCAATTCACAAACCTGCAGAGTTATAAATGATAACTCTCGTCCACAAATATATTGAGGGAAGGCAACGAAGAGGAATTGAAAGCAAGGCAGAATTGCAGGAAACAGATTTCAGGAGGTAGATACGAATCGCCTTTAAAGCACATGAAAAGCGGCAAAACGTCGACAATGATGCCCTTGGCCAAAAAGGGCGTATGCGTTTTTTCCTGGATATATTCAGGAAAAAACGCATACGCCCTTTTTGGCCAACCAAGCAACCTGGAAAGGCAAATCAGCGCTACAAAGAAGTCTCGCTTCCCATCGGTGAAAAGGGCCATGCTGCAAAATGTGTCAAAACGAGAAATGCAGGACAGGCCATGGAGAAATGGCAGCCTTGCTACACTGATGGGCGGGATGTAAATTGCCAACAGCCACTCTGGAGAAGTGTACGTTGTGTCCTGAAACATCGAAAAAACACAGCTTAGGGAGCATAGGGCACGTCCACTCATGGGCATATAAATTGGAAAAACTAAAAATCAGCAAGACACAGGCACCCGAAAGTTTAGGGCTGCTCTGTTGACAAGAACCTCCACTTCATGACACCTTAAATATCCCAGGAAAGAGAAAAATGGATAAAGAAGTTGTGGTCCTTATGTACAATGGAATATCACTCAGACATGAAATCAATGTTATAAGGCTAGTAGAAGCAAGATGAGTGGAGTTAGGTACGACGATTCTAAGTGAAATAAGTCACACAGAAAAAGACACTTATCATAAGCTATCACTTATAGAGGGAATGTAAAAACCGCTACACTTGAACTGAATTACAAAACAGAACAGAGTCACACGTTTAGAAAACACACTATGGCTGCTTAACGGGAAAGGTGAGGTGGGGTGATGCATAAAACAAGGGTTTCAAATTCGCTCAGATACCGTTCCATACACCCAATATGTAATAGACAAGACCTACTCCTTGCTCAGTGAACTGGACTCAACACCCCCTATTCACCGCACAAGAATATATGTGACTAGTAAGAATCTTAAAACCTATATATTGATATCTCTCTGGAAGTGAGTCAAGGGGGTGTAAAGCCGCATAAACAGAGCCATGAAAAGCAGCTAAACCCCATTATAAAAATAAATTACTTTTAAAAACCCGTAAAACAAAGAGAGTGAAAGAGAGAGACATTCTTACAAAATTCGTTCAGAGGCTGTGATGTAACCTGTATTGACCATATCTAGACCCACAGCTGGATGAGACATAAGGGTGGACACTCTTGGGGCTGAGAGGTTGGGTGAGGTTGCGTGAGCAAACGCAGACCCTTTAAAATAATACTGCGTGGTACCCATCCCATGGGTCCCAAATCTCCAGGTTCAAGGGCATCTTCCTACATCGAAAACATGCATGAGAAACCCAGAAGATGGTACACCATGTGATTTTGAAAGGTTTCTAAAACGCACCTCATTTCTCATCTCCTTGTGCTCGGGTTCGCCATTCCAGCTACTTTACTAGCAATCTCCCTCCTTGGAGAATCAGTACCTTTAAGCTCCTGTTCCCTACAGGTTGCAATTTGTCCGGAGGATGAACGGGAAGAGGGGCAACCAATGAGAGACTAGATCTAGGTGTTGGGACAGGCACAGGTCACTCTATTTTCCCAACAGGAAGAAGAATTAACCACAGGCTCAGCCTGCCGCCCGGAACCAGAATAGGGCCTGAGGCAATCCCATGCTTTTGCGGCCAGCTCCCAAAAAAGACAGTTGAAAAATGGAGCTCAGGGGCACTGCAATTCACAAACCTGCAGAGTTATAAATGATAACTCTCGTCCACAAATATATTGAGGGAAGGCAACGAAGAGGAATTCAAAGCAAGGCAGAATTGCAGGAAACAGATTTCAGGAGGTAGATACGAATCGCCTTTAAAGCACATGAAAAGCGGCAAAACGTCGACAATGATGCCCTTGGCCAAAAAGGGCGTATGCGTTTTTTCCTGAATATATTCAGGAAAAAACGCATACGCCCTTTTTGGCCAACCAAGCAACCTGGAAAGGCAAATCAGCGCTACAAAGAAGTCTCGCTTCCCATCGGTGAAAAGGGCCATGCTGCAAAATGTGTCAAAACGAGAAATGCAGGACAGGCCATGGAGAAATGGCAGCCTTGCTACACTGATGGGCGGGATGTAAATTGCCAACAGCCACTCTGGAGAAGTGTACGTTGTGTCCTGAAACATCGAAAAAAAACAGCTTAGGGAGCATAGGGCACGTCCACTCATGGGCATATAAATTGGAAAAACTAAAAATCAGCAAGACACAGGCACCCGAAAGTTTAGGGCTGCTCTGTTGACAAGAACCTCCACTTCATGACACCTTAAATATCCCAGGAAAGAGAAAAATGGATAAAGAAGTTGTGGTCCTTATGTACAATGGAATATCACTCAGACATGAAATCAATGTTATAAGGCTAGTAGAAGCAAGATGAGTGGATTTAGGTACGACGATTCTAAGTGAAATAAGTCACACAGAAAAAGACACTTATCATAAGCTATCACTTATAGAGGGAATGTAAAAACCGCTACACTTGAACTGAATTACAAAACAGAACAGAGTCACACGTTTAGAAAACACACTATGGCTGCTTAACGGGAAAGGTGAGGTGGGGTGATGCATAAAACAAGGGTTTCAAATTCGCTCAGATACCGTTCCATACACCCAATATGTAATAGACAAGACCTACTCCTTGCTCAGTGAACTGGACTCAACACCCCCTATTCACCGCACAAGAATATATGTGACTAGTAAGAATCTTAAAACCTATATATTGATATCTCTCTGGAAGTGAGTCAAGGGGGTGTAAAGCCGCATAAACAGAGCCATGAAAAGCAGCTAAACCCCATTATAAAAATAAATTACTTTTAAAAACCCGTAAAACAAAGACAGTGAAAGAGAGAGACATTCTTACAAAATTCGTTCAGAGGCTGTGATGCAACCTGGATTGACCATATCTAGACCCACAGCTGGATGAGACATAAGGGTGGACACTCTTGGGGCTGAGAGGTTGGGTGAGGTTGCGTGAGCAAACGCAGACCCTTTAAAGTAATACTGCGTGGTACCCATCCCATGGGTCCCAAATCTCCAGGTTCAAGGGCATCTTCCTACATCGAAAACATGCATGAGAAACCCAGAAGATGGTACACCATGTGATTTTGAAAGGTTTCTAAAACGCACCTCATTTCTCATCTCCTTGTGCTCGGGTTCGCCATTCCAGCTAATTACTAGCAATCTCCCTACTTGGAGAATCAGCACCTTTAAGCTCCTGATCCCTACAGGTTGCAATTTGTCCTGAGGATTAACGGGAAGAGGGGCAACCAATGAGAGACTAGATCTAGGTGTTGGGACAGGCACAGGTCACTCTATTTTCCCAACAGGAAGAAGAATTAACCACAGGCTCAGCCTGCCGCCCGGAACCAGAATAGGGCCTGAGGCAATCCCGTGCTTTTGCGGCCAGCTCCCAAAAAAGACAGTTGAAAAATGGAGCTCAGTGGCACTGCAATTCACAAACATGCAGAGTTATAAATGATAACTCTCGTCCACAAATATATTGAGGGAAGGCAACGAAGAGGAATTGAAAGCAAGGCAGAATTGCAGGAAACAGATTTCAGGAGATAGATACGAATCGCCTTTAAAGCACATGAAAAGCGGCAAAACGTCGACAATGATGCCCTTGGCCAAAAAGGGCGTATGCGTTTTTTCCTGAATATATTCAGGAAAAAACGCATACGCCCTTTTTGGCCAACCAAGCAACCTGGAAAGGCAAATCAGCGCTACAAAGAAGTCTCGCTTCCCATCGGTGAAAAGGGCCATGCTGCAAAAAGTGTCAAAACGAGAAATGCAGGACAGGCCATGGAGAAATGGCAGCCTTGCTACACTGATGGGCGGGATGTAAATTGCCAAGAGCCACTCTGGAGAAGTGTACGTTGTGTCCTGAAACATCGAAAAAAAACAGCTTAGGGAGCATAGGGCACGTCCACTCATGGGCATATAAATTGGAAAAACTAAAAATCAGCAAGACACAGGCACCCGAAAGTTTAGGGCTGCTCTGTTGACAAGAACCTCCACTTCATGACACCTTAAATATCCCAGGAAAGAGAAAAATGGATAAAGAAGTTGTGGTCCTTATGTACAATGGAATATCACTCAGACATGAAATCAATGTTATAAGGCTAGTAGAAGCAAGATGAGTGGATTTAGGTACGACGATTCTAAGTGAAATAAGTCACACAGAAAAAGACACTTATCATAAGCTATCACTTATAGAGGGAATGTAAAAACCGCTACACTTGAACTGAATTACAAAACAGAACAGAGTCACACGTTTAGAAAACACACTATGGCTGCTTAACGGGAAAGGTGAGGTGGGGTGATGCATAAAACAAGGGTTTCAAATTCGCTCAGATACCGTTCCATACACCCAATATGTAATAGACAAGACCTACTCCTTGCTCAGTGAACTGGACTCAACACCCCCTATTCACCGCACAAGAATATATGTGACTAGTAAGAATCTTAAAACCTATATATTGATATCTCTCTGGAAGTGAGTCAAGGGGGTGTAAAGCCGCATAAACAGAGCCATGAAAAGCAGCTAAACCCCATTATAAAAATAAATTACTTTTAAAAACCCGTAAAACAAAGACAGTGAAAGAGAGAGACATTCTTACAAAATTCGTTCAGAGGCTGTGATGCAACCTGGATTGACCATATCTAGACCCACAGCTGGATGAGACATAAGGGTGGACACTCTTGGGGCTGAGAGGTTGGGTGAGGTTGCGTGAGCAAACGCAGACCCTTTAAAGTAATACTGCGTGGTACCCATCCCATGGGTCCCAAATCTCCAGGTTCAAGGGCATCTTCCTACATCGAAAACATGCATGAGAAACCCAGAAGATGGTACACCATGTGATTTTGAAAGGTTTCTAAAACGCACCTCATTTCTCATCTCCTTGTGCTCGGGTTCGCCATTCCAGCTACCTTACTAGCAATCTCCCTACTTGGAGAATCAGCACCTTTAAGCTCCTGTTCCCTACAGGTTGCAATTTGTCCTGAGGATGAACGGGAAGAGGGGCAACCAATGAGAGACTAGATCTAGGTGTTGGGACAGGCACAGGTCACTCTATTTTCCCAACAGGAAGAAGAATTAACCACAGGCTCAGCCTGCCGCCCGGAACCAGAATAGAGCCTGAGGCAATCCCGTGCATTTGCGGCCAGCTCCCAAAAAAGACAGTTGAAAAATGGAGCTCAGGGGCACTGCAATTCACAAACCTGCAGAGTTATAAATGATAACTCTCGTCCACAAATATATTGAGGGAAGGCAACGAAGAGGAATTGAAAGCAAGGCAGAATTGCAGGAAACAGATTTCAGGAGGTAGATACGAATCGCCTTTAAAGCACATGAAAAGCGGCAAAACGTCGACAATGATGCCCTTGGCCAAAAAGGGCGTATGCGTTTTTTCCTGGATATATTCAGGAAAAAACGCATACGCCCTTTTTGGCCAACCAAGCAACCTGGAAAGGCAAATCAGCGCTACAAAGAAGTCTCGCTTCCCATCGGTGAAAAGGGCCATGCTGCAAAATGTGTCAAAACGAGAAATGCAGGACAGGCCATGGAGAAATGGCAGCCTTGCTACACTGATGGGCGGGATGTAAATTGCCAACAGCCACTCTGGAGAAGTGTACGTTGTGTCCTGAAACATCGAAAAAACACAGCTTAGGGAGCATAGGGCACGTCCACTCATGGGCATATAAATTGGAAAAACTAAAAATCAGCAAGACACAGGCACCCGAAAGTTTAGGGCTGCTCTGTTGACAAGAACCTCCACTTCATGACACCTTAAATATCCCAGGAAAGAGAAAAATGGATAAAGAAGTTGTGGTCCTTATGTACAATGGAATATCACTCAGACATGAAATCAATGTTATAAGGCTAGTAGAAGCAAGATGAGTGGAGTTAGGTACGACGATTCTAAGTGAAATAAGTCACACAGAAAAAGACACTTATCATAAGCTATCACTTATAGAGGGAATGTAAAAACCGCTACACTTGAACTGAATTACAAAACAGAACAGAGTCACACGTTTAGAAAACACACTATGGCTGCTTAACGGGAAAGGTGAGGTGGGGTGATGCATAAAACAAGGGTTTCAAATTCGCTCAGATACCGTTCCATACACCCAATATGTAATAGACAAGACCTACTCCTTGCTCAGTGAACTGGACTCAACACCCCCTATTCACCGCACAAGAATATATGTGACTAGTAAGAATCTTAAAACCTATATATTGATATCTCTCTGGAAGTGAGTCAAGGGGGTGTAAAGCCGCATAAACAGAGCCATGAAAAGCAGCTAAACCCCATTATAAAAATAAATTACTTTTAAAAACCCGTAAAACAAAGAGAGTGAAAGAGAGAGACATTCTTACAAAATTCGTTCAGAGGCTGTGATGTAACCTGTATTGACCATATCTAGACCCACAGCTGGATGAGACATAAGGGTGGACACTCTTGGGGCTGAGAGGTTGGGTGAGGTTGCGTGAGCAAACGCAGACCCTTTAAAATAATACTGCGTGGTACCCATCCCATGGGTCCCAAATCTCCAGGTTCAAGGGCATCTTCCTACATCGAAAACATGCATGAGAAACCCAGAAGATGGTACACCATGTGATTTTGAAAGGTTTCTAAAACGCACCTCATTTCTCATCTCCTTGTGCTCGGGTTCGCCATTCCAGCTACTTTACTAGCAATCTCCCTCCTTGGAGAATCAGTACCTTTAAGCTCCTGTTCCCTACAGGTTGCAATTTGTCCGGAGGATGAACGGGAAGAGGGGCAACCAATGAGAGACTAGATCTAGGTGTTGGGACAGGCACAGGTCACTCTATTTTCCCAACAGGAAGAAGAATTAACCACAGGCTCAGCCTGCCGCCCGGAACCAGAATAGGGCCTGAGGCAATCCCATGCTTTTGCGGCCAGCTCCCAAAAAAGACAGTTGAAAAATGGAGCTCAGGGGCACTGCAATTCACAAACCTGCAGAGTTATAAATGATAACTCTCGTCCACAAATATATTGAGGGAAGGCAACGAAGAGGAATTCAAAGCAAGGCAGAATTGCAGGAAACAGATTTCAGGAGGTAGATACGAATCGCCTTTAAAGCACATGAAAAGCGGCAAAACGTCGACAATGATGCCCTTGGCCAAAAAGGGCGTATGCGTTTTTTCCTGAATATATTCAGGAAAAAACGCATACGCCCTTTTTGGCCAACCAAGCAACCTGGAAAGGCAAATCAGCGCTACAAAGAAGTCTCGCTTCCCATCGGTGAAAAGGGCCATGCTGCAAAATGTGTCAAAACGAGAAATGCAGGACAGGCCATGGAGAAATGGCAGCCTTGCTACACTGATGGGCGGGATGTAAATTGCCAACAGCCACTCTGGAGAAGTGTACGTTGTGTCCTGAAACATCGAAAAAAAACAGCTTAGGGAGCATAGGGCACGTCCACTCATGGGCATATAAATTGGAAAAACTAAAAATCAGCAAGACACAGGCACCCGAAAGTTTAGGGCTGCTCTGTTGACAAGAACCTCCACTTCATGACACCTTAAATATCCCAGGAAAGAGAAAAATGGATAAAGAAGTTGTGGTCCTTATGTACAATGGAATATCACTCAGACATGAAATCAATGTTATAAGGCTAGTAGAAGCAAGATGAGTGGAGTTAGGTACGACGATTCTAAGTGAAATAAGTCACACAGAAAAAGACACTTATCATAAGCTATCACTTATAGAGGGAATGTAAAAACCGCTACACTTGAACTGAATTACAAAACAGAACAGAGTCACACGTTTAGAAAACACACTATGGCTGCTTAACGGGAAAGGTGAGGTGGGGTGATGCATAAAACAAGGGTTTCAAATTCGCTCAGATACCGTTCCATACACCCAATATGTAATAGACAAGACCTACTCCTTGCTCAGTGAACTGGACTCAACACCCCCTATTCACCGCACAAGAATATATGTGACTAGTAAGAATCTTAAAACCTATATATTGATATCTCTCTGGAAGTGAGTCAAGGGGGTGTAAAGCCGCATAAACAGAGCCATGAAAAGCAGCTAAACCCCATTATAAAAATAAATTACTTTTAAAAACCCGTAAAACAAAGACAGTGAAAGAGAGAGACATTCTTACAAAATTCGTTCAGAGGCTGTGATGCAACCTGAATTGACCATATCTAGACCCACAGCTGGATGAGACATAAGGGTGGACACTTTTGGGGCTGAGAGGTTGGGTGAGGTTGGGTGAGCAAACGCAGACCCATTAAAGTAATACTGCGTGGTACCCATCCCATGGGTCCCAAATCTCCAGGTTCAAGGGCATCTTCCTACATCGAAAACATGCATGAGAAACCCAGAAGCTGGTACACCATGTGATTTTGAAAGGTTTCTAAAACGCACCTCATTTCTCATCTCCTTGTGCTCGGGTTCGCCATTCCAGCTACTTTACTAGCAATCTCCCTACTTGGAGAATCAGCACCTTTAAGCTCCTGTTCCCTACAGGTTGCAATTTGTCCTGAGGATGAACGGGAAGAGGGGCAACCAATGAGAGACTAGATCTAGGTGTTGGGACAGGCACAGGTCACTCTATTTTCCCAACAGGAAGAAGAATTAACCACAGGCTCAGCCTGCCGCCCGGAACCAGAATAGGGCCTGAGGCAATCCCGTGCTTTTGCGGCCAGCTCCCAAAAAAGACAGTTGAAAAATGGAGCTCAGGGGCACTGCAATTCACAAACCTGCAGAGTTATAAATGATAACTCTCGTCCACAAATATATTGAGGGAAGGCAACGAAGAGGAATTCAAAGCACCGCAGAATTGCAGGAAACAGATTTCAGGAAGTAGATACGAATCGCCTTTAAAGCACATGAAAAGCGGCAAAACGTCGACAATGATGCCCTTGGCCAAAAAGGGCGTATGCGTTTTTTCCTGAATATATTCAGGAAAAAACGCATACGCCCTTTTTGGCCAACCAAGCAACCTGGAAAGGCAAATCAGCGCTACAAAGAAGTCTCGCTTCCCATCGGTGAAAAGGGCCATGCTGCAAAAAGTGTCAAAACGAGAAATGCAGGACAGGCCATGGAGAAATGGCAGCCTTGCTACACTGATGGGCGGAATGTAAATTGCCAACAGCCACTCTGGAGAAGTGTACGTTGTGTCCAGAAACATCGAAAAAAAACAGCTTAGGTAGCATAGGGCACGTCCACTCATGGGCATATAAATTGGAAAAACTAAAAATCAGCAAGACACAGGCACCCGAAAGTTTAGGGCTGCTCTGTTGACAAGAACCTCCACTTCATGACACCTTAAATATCCCAGGAAAGAGAAAAATGGATAAAGAAGTTGTGGTCCTTATGTAAAATGGAATATCACTCAGACATGAAATCAATGTTATAAGGCTAGTAGAAGCAAGATGAGTGGAGTTAGGTACGACGATTCTAAGTGAAATAAGTCACACGGAAAAAGACACTTATCATAAGCTATCACTTATAGAGGGAATGTAAAAACCGCTACACTTGAACTGAATTACAAAACAGAACAGAGTCACACGTTTAGAAAACACACTATGGCTGCTTAACGGGAAAGGTGAGGTGGGGTGATGCATAAAACAAGGGTTTCAAATTCGCTCAGATACCATTCCATACACCCAATATGTAATAGACAAGACCTACTCCTTGCTCAGTGAACTGGACTCAACACCCCCTATTCACCGCACAAGAATATAAGTGACTAGTAAGAATCTTAAAACCTATATATTGATATCTCTCTGGAAGTGAGTCAAGGGGGTGTAAAGCCGCATAAACAGAGCCATGAAAAGCAGCTAAACCACATTATAAAAATAAATTACTTTTAAAAACCCGTAAAACAAAGACAGTGAAAGAGAGAGACATTCTTACAAAATTCGTTCAGAGGCTGTGATGCAACCTGGATTGACCATATCTAGACCCACAGCTGGATGAGACATAAGGGTGGACACTCTTGGGGCTGAGAGGTTGGGTGAGGTTGCGTGAGCAAACGCAGACCCTTTAAAGTAATACTGCGTGGTACCCATCCCATGGGTCCCAAATCTCCAGGTTCAAGGGCATCTTCCTACATCGAAAACATGCATGAGAAACCCAGAAGATGGTACACCATGTGATTTTGAAAGGTTTCTAAAACGCACCTCATTTCTCATCTCCTTGTGCTCGGGTTCGCCATTCAAGCTACTTTACTAGCAATCTCCCTCCTTGGAGAATCAGCACCTTTAAGCTCCTGTTCCCTACAGGTTGCAATTTGTCCTGAGGATGAACGGGAAGAGGGGCAACCAATGAGAGACTAGATCTAGGTGTTGGGACAGGCACAGGTCACTCTATTTTCCCAACAGGAAGAAGAATTAACCACAGGCTCAGCCTGCTGCCCGGAACCAGAATAGGGCCTGAGGCAATCCCGTGCTTTTGCGGCCAGCTCCCAAAAAAGACAGTTGAAAAATGGAGCTCAGGGGCACTGCAATTCACAAACCTGCAGAGTTATAAATGATAACTCTCGTCCACAAATATATTGAGGGAAGGCAACGAAGAGGAATTGAAAGCAAGGCAGAATTGCAGGAAACAGATTTCAGGAGGTAGATACGAATCGCCTTTAAAGCACATGAAAAGCGGCAAAACGTCAACAATGATGCCCTTGGCCAAAAAGGGCGTATGCGTTTTTTCCTGAATATATTCAGGAAAAAACGCATACGCCCTTTTTGGCCAACCAAGCAACCTGGAAAGGCAAATCAGCGCTACAAAGAAGTCTCGCTTCCCATCGGTGAAAAGGGCCATGCTGCAAAAAGTGTCAAAACGAGAAATGCAGGACAGGCCATGGAGAAATGGCAGCCTTGCTACACTGATGGGCGGGATGTAAATTGCCAAGAGCCACTCTGGAGAAGTGTACGTTGTGTCCTGAAACATCGAAAAAAAACAGCTTAGGGAGCATAGGGCACGTCCACTCATGGGCATATAAATTGGAAAAACTAAAAATCAGCAAGACACAGGCACCCGAAAGTTTAGGGCTGCTCTGTTGACAAGAACCTCCACTTCATGACACCTTAAATATCCCAGGAAAGAGAAAAATGGATAAAGAAGTTGTGGTCCTTATGTACAATGGAATATCACTCAGACATGAAATCAATGTTATAAGGCTAGTAGAAGCAAGATGAGTGGAGTTAGGTACGACGATTCTAAGTGAAATAAGTCACACAGAAAAAGACACTTATCATAAGCTATCACTTATAGAGGGAATGTAAAAACCGCTACACTTGAACTGAATTACAAAACAGAACAGAGTCACACGTTTAGAAAACACACTATGGCTGCTTAACGGGAAAGGTGAGGTGGGGTGATGCATAAAACAAGGGTTTCAAATTCGCTCAGATACCGTTCCATACACCCAATATGTAATAGACAAGACCTACTCCTTGCTCAGTGAACTGGACTCAACACCCCCTATTCACCGCACAAGAATATATGTGACTAGTAAGAATCTTAAAACCTATATATTGATATCTCTCTGGAAGTGAGTCAAGGGGGTGTAAAGCCGCATAAACAGAGCCATGAAAAGCAGCTAAACCCCATTATAAAAATAAATTACTTTTAAAAACCCGTAAAACAAAGAGAGTGAAAGAGAGAGACATTCTTACAAAATTCGTTCAGAGGCTGTGATGTAACCTGTATTGACCATATCTAGACCCACAGCTGGATGAGACATAAGGGTGGACACTCTTGGGGCTTAGAGGTTGGGTGAGGTTGGGTGAGCAAACTCAGACCCTTTAAAGTAATACTGCCTGGTACCCATCCCATGGGTCCCAAATCTCCAGGTTCAAGGGCTTCTTCCTACATCGAAAACATGCATGAGAAACCCAGAAGATGGTACACCATGTGATTTTGAAAGGTTTCTAAAACGCACCTCATTTCTCATCTCCTTGTGCTCGGGTTCGCCATTCCAGCTACTTTACTAGCAATCTCCCTACTTGGAGAATCAGCACCTTTAAGCTCCTGTTCCCTACAGGTTGCAATTTGTCCTGAGGATGAACGGGAAGAGGGGCAACCAATGACAGACTAGATCTAGGTGTTGGGACAGGCACAGGTCACTCTATTTTCCCAACAGGAAGAAGAATTAACCACAGGCTCAGCCTGCCGCCCGGAACCAGAATAGGGCCTGAGGCAATCCCGTGCTTTTGCGGCCAGCTCCCAAAAAAGACAGTTGAAAAATGGAGCTCAGGGGCACTGCAATTCACAAACCTGCAGAGTTATAAATGATAACTCTCGTCCACAAATATATTGAGGGAAGGCAACGAAGAGGAATTGAAAGCAAGGCAGAATTGCAGGAAACAGATTTCAGGAGGTAGATACGAATCGCCTTTAAAGCACATGAAAAGCGGCAAAACGTCGACAATGATGCCCTTGGCCAAAAAGGGCGTATGCGTTTTTTCCTGAATATATTCAGGAAAAAACGCATACGCCCTTTTTGGCCAACCAAGCAACCTGGAAAGGCAAATCAGCGCTACAAAGAAGTCTCGCTTCCCATCGGTGAAAAGGGCCATGCTGCAAAAAGTGTCAAAACGAGAAATGCAGGACAGGCCATGGAGAAATGGCAGCCTTGCTACACTGATGGGCGGGATGTAAATTGCCAACAACCACTCTGGAGAAGTGTACGTTGTGTCCTGAAACATCGAAAAAAAACAGCTTAGGGAGCATAGGGCACGTCCACTCATGGGCATATAAATTGGAAAAACTAAAAATCAGCAAGACACAGGCACACGAAAGTTTAGGGCTGCTCTGTTGACAAGAACCTCCACTTCATGACACCTTAAATATCCCAGGAAAGAGAAAAATGGATAAAGAAGTTGTGGTCCTTATGTACAATGGAATATCACTCAGACATGAAATCAATGTTATAAGGCTAGTAGAAGCAAGATGAGTGGAGTTAGGTACGACGATTCTAAGTGAAATAAGTCACACAGAAAAAGACACTTATCATAAGCTATCACTTAGAGAGGGAATGTAAAAACCGCTACACTTGAACTGAATTACAAAACAGAACAGAGTCACACGTTTAGAAAACACACTATGGCTGCTTAACGGGAAAGGTGAGGTGGGGTGATGCATAAAACAAGGGTTTCAAATTCGCTCAGATACCGTTCCATACACCCAATATGTAATAGACAAGACCTACTCCTTGCTCAGTGAACTGGACTCAACACCCCGTATTCACCGCACAAGAATATATGTGACTAGTAAGAATCTTAAAACCTATATATTGATATCTCTCTGGAAGTGAGTCAAGGGGGTGTAAAGCCGCATAAACAGAGCCATGAAAAGCAGCTAAACCCCATTATAAAAATAAATTACTTTTAAAAACCCGTAAAACAAAGACAGTGAAAGAGAGAGACATTCTTACAAAATTCGTTCAGAGGCTGTGATGCAACCTGGATTGACCATATCTAGACCCACAGCTGGATGAGACATAAGGGTGGACACTCTTGGGGCTGAGAGGTTGGGTGAGGTTGCGTGAGCAAACGCAGACCCTTTAAAGTAATACTGCGTGGTACCCATCCCATGGGTCCCAAATCTCCAGGTTCAAGGGCATCTTCCTACATCGAAAACATGCATGAGAAACCCAGAAGATGGTACACCATGTGATTTTGAAAGGTTTCTAAAACGCACCTCATTTCTCATCTCCTTGTGCTCGGGTTCGCCATTCCAGCTACTTTACTAGCAATCTCCCTACTTGGAGAATCAGCACCTTTAAGCTCCTGTTCCCTACAGGTTGCAATTTGTCCTGAGGATGAACGGGAAGAGGGGCAACCAATGAGAGACTAGATCTAGGTGTTGGGACAGGCACAGGTCACTCTATTTTCCCAACAGGAAGAAGAATTAACCACAGGCTCAGCCTGCCGCCCGGAACCAGAATAGGGCCTGAGGCAATCCCGTGCTTTTGCGGCCAGCTCCCAAAAAAGACAGTTGAAAAATGGAGCTCAGTGGCACTGCAATTCACAAACATGCAGAGTTATAAATGATAACTCTCGTCCACAAATATATTGAGGGAAGGCAACGAAGAGGAATTCAAAGCAAGGCAGAATTGCAGGAAACAGATTTCAGGAGGTAGATACGAATCGCCTTTAAAGCACATGAAAAGCGGCAAAACGTCGACAATGATGCCCTTGGCCAAAAAGGGCGTATGCGTTTTTTCCTGAATATATTCAGGAAAAAACGCATACGCCCTTTTTGGCCAACCAAGCAACCTGGAAAGGCAAATCAGCGCTACAAAGAAGTCTCGCTTCCCATCGGTGAAAAGGGCCATGCTGCAAAAAGTGTCAAAACGAGAAATGCAGGACAGGCCATGGAGAAATGGCAGCCTTGCTACACTGATGGGCGGGATGTAAATTGCCAACAACCACTCTGGAGAAGTGTACGTTGTGTCCTGAAACATCGAAAAAAAACAGCTTAGGGAGCATAGGGCACGTCCACTCATGGGCATATAAATTGGAAAAACTAAAAATCAGCAAGACACAGGCACCCGAAAGTTTAGGGCTGCTCTGTTGACAAGAACCTCCACTTCATGACACCTTAAATATCCCAGGAAAGAGAAAAATGGATAAAGAAGTTGTGGTCCTTATGTACAATGGAATATCACTCAGACATGAAATCAATGTTATAAGGCTAGTAGAAGCAAGATGAGTGGAGTTAGGTACGACGATTCTAAGTGAAATAAGTCACACAGAAAAAGACACTTATCATAAGCTATCACTTATAGAGGGAATGTAAAAACCGCTACACTTGAACTGAATTACAAAACAGAACAGAGTCACACGTTTAGAAAACACACTATGGCTGCTTAACGGGAAAGGTGAGGTGGGGTGATGCATAAAACAAGGGTTTCAAATTCGCTCAGATACCGTTCCATACACCCAATATGTAATAGACAAGACCTACTCCTTGCTCAGTGAACTGGACTCAACACCCCCTATTCACCGCACAAGAATATATGTGACTAGTAAGAATCTTAAAAACTATATATTGATATCTCTCTGGAAGTGAGTCAAGGGGGTGTAAAGCCGCATAAACAGAGCCATGAAAAGCAGCTAAACCCCATTATAAAAATAAATTACTTTTAAAAACCCGTAAAACAAAGACAGTGAAAGAGAGAGACATTCTTACAAAATTCGTTCAGAGGCTGTGATGCAACCTGGATTGACCATATCTAGACCCACAGCTGGATGAGACATAAGGGTGGACACTCTTGGGGCTGAGAGGTTGGGTGAGGTTGCGTGAGCAAACGCAGACCCTTTAAAGTAATACTGCGTGGTACCCATCCCATGGGTCCCAAATCTCCAGGTTCAAGGGCATCTTCCTACATCGAAAACATGCATGAGAAACCCAGAAGATGGTACACCATGTGATTTTGAAAGGTTTCTAAAACGCACCTCATTTCTCATCTCCTTGTGCTCGGGTTCGCCATTCCAGCTACTTTACTAGCAATCTCCCTACTTGGAGAATCAGCACCTTTAAGCTCCTGTTCCCTACAGGTTGCAATTTGTCCTGAGGATTAACGGGAAGAGGGGCAACCAATGAGAGACTAGATCTAGGTGTTGGGACAGGCACAGGTCACTCTATTTTCCCAACAGGAAAAAGAATTAACCACAGGCTCAGCCTGCCGCCCGGAACCAGAATAGGGCCTGAGGCAATCCCGTGCTTTTGCGGCCAGCTCCCAAAAAACACAGTTGAAAAATGGAGCTCAGTGGCACTGCAATTCACAAACATGCAGAGTTATAAATGATAACTCTCGTCCACAAATATATTGAGGGAAGGCAACGAAGAGGAATTGAAAGCAAGGCAGAATTGCAGGAAACAGATTTCAGGAGGTAGATACGAATCGCCTTTAAAGCACATGAAAAGCGGCAAAACGTCGACAATGATGCCCTTGGCCAAAAAGGGCGTATGCGTTTTTTCCTGAATATATTCAGGAAAAAACGCATACGCCCTTTTTGGCCAACCAAGCAACCTGGAAAGGCAAATCAGCGCTACAAAGAAGTCTCGCTTCCCATCGGTGAAAAGGGCCATGCTGCAAAAAGTGTCAAAACGAGAAATGCAGGACAGGCCATGGAGAAATGGCAGCCTTGCTACACTGATGGGCGGGATGTAAATTGCCAACAGCCACTCTGGAGAAGTGTACGTTGTGTCCTGAAACATCGAAAAAAAACAGCTTAGGGAGCATAGGGCACGTCCACTCATGGGCATATAAATTGGAAAAACTAAAAATCAGCAAGACACAGGCACCCGAAAGTTTAGGGCTGCTCTGTTGACAAGAACCTCCACTTCATGACACCTTAAATATCCCAGGAAAGAGAAAAATGGATAAAGAAGTTGTGGTCCTTATGTACAATGGAATATCACTCAGACATGAAATCAATGTTATAAGGCTAGTAGAAGCAAGATGAGTGGAGTTAGGTACGACGATTCTAAGTGAAATAAGTCACACAGAAAAAGACACTTATCATAAGCTATCATTTATAGAGGGAATGTAAAAACCGCTACACTTGAACTGAATTACAAAACAGAACAGAGTCACACGTTTAGAAAACACACTATGGCTGCTTAAAGGGAAAGGTGAGGTGGGGTGATGCATAAAACAAGGGTTTCAAATTCGCTCAGATACCGTTCCATACACCCAATATGTAATAGACAAGACCTACTCCTTGCTCAGTGAACTGGACTCAACACCCCCTATTCACCGCACAAGAATATATGTGACTAGTAAGAATCTTAAAACCTATATATTGATATCTCTCTGGAAGTGAGTCAAGGGGGTGTAAAGCCGCATAAACAGAGCCATGAAAAGCAGCTAAACCCCATTATAAAAATAAATTACTTTTAAAAACCCGTAAAACAAAGACAGAGAAAGAGAGAGACATTCTTACAAAATTCGTTCAGAGGCTGTGATGCAACCTGGATTGACCATATCTAGACCCACAGCTGGATGAGACATAAGGGTGGACACTCTTGGGGCTGAGAGGTTGGGTGAGGTTGCGTGAGCAAACGCAGACCCTTTAAAGTAATACTGCGTGGTACCCATCCCATGGGTCCCAAATCTCCAGGTTCAAGGGCATCTTCCTACATCGAAAACATGCATGAGAAACCCAGAAGATGGTACACCATGTGATTTTGAAAGGTTTCTAAAACGCACCTCATTTCTCATCTCCTTGTGCTCGGGTTCGCCATTCCAGCTACTTTACTAGCAATCTCCCTACTTGGAGAATCAGCACCTTTAAGCTCCTGTTCCCTACAGGTTGCAATTTGTCCTGAGGATGAACGGGAAGAGGGGCAACCAATGACAGACTAGATCTAGGTGTTGGGACAGGCACAGGTCACTCTATTTTCCCAACAGGAAGAAGAATTAACCACAGGCTAAGCCTGCCGCCCGGAACCAGAATAGGGCCTGAGGCAATCCCGTGCTTTTGCGGCCAGCTCCCAAAAAAGACAGTTGAAAAATGGATCTCAGGGGCACTGCAATTCACAAACCTGCAGAGTTATAAATGATAACTCTCGTCCACAAATATATTGAGGGAAGGCAACGAAGAGGAATTGAAAGCAAGGCAGAATTGCAGGAAACAGATTTCAGGAGGTAGATACGAATCGCCTTTAAAGCACATGAAAAGCGGCAAAACGGCGACAATGATGCCCTTGGCCAAAAAGGGCGTATGCGTTTTTTCCTGAATATATTCAGGAAAAAACGCATACGCCCTTTTTGGCCAACCAAGCAACCTGGAAAGGCAAATCAGCGCTACAAAGAAGTCTCGCTTCCCATCGGTGAAAAAGGCCATGCTGCAAAAAGTGTCAAAACGAGAAATGCAGGACAGGCCATGGAGAAATGGCAGCCTTGCTACACTGATGGGCGGGATGTAAATTGCCAAGAGCCACTCTGGAGAAGTGTACGTTGTGTCCTGAAACATCGAAAAAAAACAGCTTAGGGAGCATAGGGCACGTCCACTCATGGTCATATAAATTGGAAAAACTAAAAATCAGCAAGACACAGGCACCCGAAAGTTTAGGGCTGCTCTGTTGACAAGAACCTCCACTTCATGACACCTTAAATATCCCAGGAAAGAGAAAAATGGATAAAGAAGTTGTGGTCCTTATGTACAATGGAATATCACTCAGACATGAAATCAATGTTATAAGGCTAGTAGAAGCAAGATGAGTGGATTTAGGTACGACGATTCTAAGTGAAATAAGTCACACAGAAAAAGACACTTATCATAAGCTATCACTTATAGAGGGAATGTAAAAACCGCTACACTTGAACTGAATTACAAAACAGAACAGAGTCACACGTTTAGAAAACACACTATGGCTGCTTAACGGGAAAGGTGAGGTGGGGTGATGCATAAAACAAGGGTTTCAAATTCGCTCAGATACCGTTCCATACACCCAATATGTAATAGACAAGACCTACTCCTTGCTCAGTGAACTGGACTCAACACCCCCTATTCACCGCACAAGAATATATGTGACTAGTAAGAATCTTAAAACCTATATATTGATATCTCTCTGGAAGTGAGTCAAGGGGGTGTAAAGCCGCATAAACAGAGCCATGAAAAGCAGCTAAACCCCATTATAAAAATAAATTACTTTTAAAAACCCGTAAAACAAAGACAGTGAAAGAGAGAGACATTCTTACAAAATTCGTTCAGAGGCTGTGATGCAACCTGGATTGACCATATCTAGACCCACAGCTGGATGAGACATAAGGGTGGACACTCTTGGGGCTGAGAGGTTGGGTGAGGTTGCGTGAGCAAACGCAGACCCTTTAAAGTAATACTGCGTGGTACCCATCCCATGGGTCCCAAATCTCCAGGTTCAAGGGCATCTTCCTACATCGAAAACATGCATGAGAAACCCAGAAGATGGTACACCATGTGATTTTGAAAGGTTTCTAAAACGCACCTCATTTCTCATCTCCTTGTGCTCGGGTTCGCCATTCCAGCTAATTACTAGCAATCTCCCTACTTGGAGAATCAGCACCTTTAAGCTCCTGATCCCTACAGGTTGCAATTTGTCCTGAGGATTAACGGGAAGAGGGGCAACCAATGAGAGACTAGATCTAGGTGTTGGGACAGGCACAGGTCACTCTATTTTCCCAACAGGAAGAAGAATTAACCACAGGCTCAGCCTGCCGCCCGGAACCAGAATAGGGCCTGAGGCAATCCCGTGCTTTTGCGGCCAGCTCCCAAAAAAGACAGTTGAAAAATGGAGCTCAGTGGCACTGCAATTCACAAACATGCAGAGTTATAAATGATAACTCTCGTCCACAAATATATTGAGGGAAGGCAACGAAGAGGAATTGAAAGCAAGGCAGAATTGCAGGAAACAGATTTCAGGAGATAGATACGAATCGCCTTTAAAGCACATGAAAAGCGGCAAAACGTCGACAATGATGCCCTTGGCCAAAAAGGGCGTATGCGTTTTTTCCTGAATATATTCAGGAAAAAACGCATACGCCCTTTTTGGCCAACCAAGCAACCTGGAAAGGCAAATCAGCGCTACAAAGAAGTCTCGCTTCCCATCGGTGAAAAGGGCCATGCTGCAAAAAGTGTCAAAACGAGAAATGCAGGACAGGCCATGGAGAAATGGCAGCCTTGCTACACTGATGGGCGGGATGTAAATTGCCAAGAGCCACTCTGGAGAAGTGTACGTTGTGTCCTGAAACATCGAAAAAAAACAGCTTAGGGAGCATAGGGCACGTCCACTCATGGGCATATAAATTGGAAAAACTAAAAATCAGCAAGACACAGGCACCCGAAAGTTTAGGGCTGCTCTGTTGACAAGAACCTCCACTTCATGACACCTTAAATATCCCAGGAAAGAGAAAAATGGATAAAGAAGTTGTGGTCCTTATGTACAATGGAATATCACTCAGACATGAAATCAATGTTATAAGGCTAGTAGAAGCAAGATGAGTGGATTTAGGTACGACGATTCTAAGTGAAATAAGTCACACAGAAAAAGACACTTATCATAAGCTATCACTTATAGAGGGAATGTAAAAACCGCTACACTTGAACTGAATTACAAAACAGAACAGAGTCACACGTTTAGAAAACACACTATGGCTGCTTAACGGGAAAGGTGAGGTGGGGTGATGCATAAAACAAGGGTTTCAAATTCGCTCAGATACCGTTCCATACACCCAATATGTAATAGACAAGACCTACTCCTTGCTCAGTGAACTGGACTCAACACCCCCTATTCACCGCACAAGAATATATGTGACTAGTAAGAATCTTAAAACCTATATATTGATATCTCTCTGGAAGTGAGTCAAGGGGGTGTAAAGCCGCATAAACAGAGCCATGAAAAGCAGCTAAACCCCATTATAAAAATAAATTACTTTTAAAAACCCGTAAAACAAAGACAGTGAAAGAGAGAGACATTCTTACAAAATTCGTTCAGAGGCTGTGATGCAACCTGGATTGACCATATCTAGACCCACAGCTGGATGAGACATAAGGGTGGACACTCTTGGGGCTGAGAGGTTGGGTGAGGTTGCGTGAGCAAACGCAGACCCTTTAAAGTAATACTGCGTGGTACCCATCCCATGGGTCCCAAATCTCCAGGTTCAAGGGCATCTTCCTACATCGAAAACATGCATGAGAAACCCAGAAGATGGTACACCATGTGATTTTGAAAGGTTTCTAAAACGCACCTCATTTCTCATCTCCTTGTGCTCGGGTTCGCCATTCCAGCTACCTTACTAGCAATCTCCCTACTTGGAGAATCAGCACCTTTAAGCTCCTGTTCCCTACAGGTTGCAATTTGTCCTGAGGATGAACGGGAAGAGGGGCAACCAATGAGAGACTAGATCTAGGTGTTGGGACAGGCACAGGTCACTCTATTTTCCCAACAGGAAGAAGAATTAACCACAGGCTCAGCCTGCCGCCCGGAACCAGAATAGAGCCTGAGGCAATCCCGTGCATTTGCGGCCAGCTCCCAAAAAAGACAGTTGAAAAATGGAGCTCAGGGGCACTGCAATTCACAAACCTGCAGAGTTATAAATGATAACTCTCGTCCACAAATATATTGAGGGAAGGCAACGAAGAGGAATTGAAAGCAAGGCAGAATTGCAGGAAACAGATTTCAGGAGGTAGATACGAATCGCCTTTAAAGCACATGAAAAGCGGCAAAACGTCGACAATGATGCCCTTGGCCAAAAAGGGCGTATGCGTTTTTTCCTGGATATATTCAGGAAAAAACGCATACGCCCTTTTTGGCCAACCAAGCAACCTGGAAAGGCAAATCAGCGCTACAAAGAAGTCTCGCTTCCCATCGGTGAAAAGGGCCATGCTGCAAAATGTGTCAAAACGAGAAATGCAGGACAGGCCATGGAGAAATGGCAGCCTTGCTACACTGATGGGCGGGATGTAAATTGCCAACAGCCACTCTGGAGAAGTGTACGTTGTGTCCTGAAACATCGAAAAAACACAGCTTAGGGAGCATAGGGCACGTCCACTCATGGGCATATAAATTGGAAAAACTAAAAATCAGCAAGACACAGGCACCCGAAAGTTTAGGGCTGCTCTGTTGACAAGAACCTCCACTTCATGACACCTTAAATATCCCAGGAAAGAGAAAAATGGATAAAGAAGTTGTGGTCCTTATGTACAATGGAATATCACTCAGACATGAAATCAATGTTATAAGGCTAGTAGAAGCAAGATGAGTGGAGTTAGGTACGACGATTCTAAGTGAAATAAGTCACACAGAAAAAGACACTTATCATAAGCTATCACTTATAGAGGGAATGTAAAAACCGCTACACTTGAACTGAATTACAAAACAGAACAGAGTCACACGTTTAGAAAACACACTATGGCTGCTTAACGGGAAAGGTGAGGTGGGGTGATGCATAAAACAAGGGTTTCAAATTCGCTCAGATACCGTTCCATACACCCAATATGTAATAGACAAGACCTACTCCTTGCTCAGTGAACTGGACTCAACACCCCCTATTCACCGCACAAGAATATATGTGACTAGTAAGAATCTTAAAACCTATATATTGATATCTCTCTGGAAGTGAGTCAAGGGGGTGTAAAGCCGCATAAACAGAGCCATGAAAAGCAGCTAAACCCCATTATAAAAATAAATTACTTTTAAAAACCCGTAAAACAAAGAGAGTGAAAGAGAGAGACATTCTTACAAAATTCGTTCAGAGGCTGTGATGTAACCTGTATTGACCATATCTAGACCCACAGCTGGATGAGACATAAGGGTGGACACTCTTGGGGCTGAGAGGTTGGGTGAGGTTGCGTGAGCAAACGCAGACCCTTTAAAGTAATACTGCGTGGTACCCATCCCATGGGTCCCAAATCTCCAGGTTCAAGGGCATCTTCCTACATCGAAAACATGCATGAGAAACCCAGAAGATGGTACACCATGTGATTTTGAAAGGTTTCTAAAACGCACCTCATTTCTCATCTCCTTGTGCTCGGGTTCGCCATTCCAGCTACTTTACTAGCAATCTCCCTCCTTGGAGAATCAGTACCTTTAAGCTCCTGTTCCCTACAGGTTGCAATTTGTCCGGAGGATGAACGGGAAGAGGGGCAACCAATGAGAGACTAGATCTAGGTGTTGGGACAGGCACAGGTCACTCTATTTTCCCAACAGGAAGAAGAATTAACCACAGGCTCAGCCTGCCGCCCGGAACCAGAATAGGGCCTGAGGCAATCCCATGCTTTTGCGGCCAGCTCCCAAAAAAGACAGTTGAAAAATGGAGCTCAGGGGCACTGCAATTCACAAACCTGCAGAGTTATAAATGATAACTCTCGTCCACAAATATATTGAGGGAAGGCAACGAAGAGGAATTCAAAGCAAGGCAGAATTGCAGGAAACAGATTTCAGGAGGTAGATACGAATCGCCTTTAAAGCACATGAAAAGCGGCAAAACGTCGACAATGATGCCCTTGGCCAAAAAGGGCGTATGCGTTTTTTCCTGAATATATTCAGGAAAAAACGCATACGCCCTTTTTGGCCAACCAAGCAACCTGGAAAGGCAAATCAGCGCTACAAAGAAGTCTCGCTTCCCATCGGTGAAAAGGGCCATGCTGCAAAATGTGTCAAAACGAGAAATGCAGGACAGGCCATGGAGAAATGGCAGCCTTGCTACACTGATGGGCGGGATGTAAATTGCCAACAGCCACTCTGGAGAAGTGTACGTTGTGTCCTGAAACATCGAAAAAAAACAGCTTAGGGAGCATAGGGCACGTCCACTCATGGGCATATAAATTGGAAAAACTAAAAATCAGCAAGACACAGGCACCCGAAAGTTTAGGGCTGCTCTGTTGACAAGAACCTCCACTTCATGACACCTTAAATATCCCAGGAAAGAGAAAAATGGATAAAGAAGTTGTGGTCCTTATGTACAATGGAATATCACTCAGACATGAAATCAATGTTATAAGGCTAGTAGAAGCAAGATGAGTGGAGTTAGGTACGACGATTCTAAGTGAAATAAGTCACACAGAAAAAGACACTTATCATAAGCTATCACTTATAGAGGGAATGTAAAAACCGCTACACTTGAACTGAATTACAAAACAGAACAGAGTCACACGTTTAGAAAACACACTATGGCTGCTTAACGGGAAAGGTGAGGTGGGGTGATGCATAAAACAAGGGTTTCAAATTCGCTCAGATACCGTTCCATACACCCAATATGTAATAGACAAGACCTACTCCTTGCTCAGTGAACTGGACTCAACACCCCCTATTCACCGCACAAGAATATATGTGACTAGTAAGAATCTTAAAACCTATATATTGATATCTCTCTGGAAGTGAGTCAAGGGGGTGTAAAGCCGCATAAACAGAGCCATGAAAAGCAGCTAAACCCCATTATAAAAATAAATTACTTTTAAAAACCCGTAAAACAAAGACAGTGAAAGAGAGAGACATTCTTACAAAATTCGTTCAGAGGCTGTGATGCAACCTGAATTGACCATATCTAGACCCACAGCTGGATGAGACATAAGGGTGGACACTTTTGGGGCTGAGAGGTTGGGTGAGGTTGGGTGAGCAAACGCAGACCCATTAAAGTAATACTGCGTGGTACCCATCCCATGGGTCCCAAATCTCCAGGTTCAAGGGCATCTTCCTACATCGAAAACATGCATGAGAAACCCAGAAGCTGGTACACCATGTGATTTTGAAAGGTTTCTAAAACGCACCTCATTTCTCATCTCCTTGTGCTCGGGTTCGCCATTCCAGCTACTTTACTAGCAATCTCCCTACTTGGAGAATCAGCACCTTTAAGCTCCTGTTCCCTACAGGTTGCAATTTGTCCTGAGGATGAACGGGAAGAGGGGCAACCAATGAGAGACTAGATCTAGGTGTTGGGACAGGCACAGGTCACTCTATTTTCCCAACAGGAAGAAGAATTAACCACAGGCTCAGCCTGCCGCCCGGAACCAGAATAGGGCCTGAGGCAATCCCGTGCTTTTGCGGCCAGCTCCCAAAAAAGACAGTTGAAAAATGGAGCTCAGGGGCACTGCAATTCACAAACCTGCAGAGTTATAAATGATAACTCTCGTCCACAAATATATTGAGGGAAGGCAACGAAGAGGAATTCAAAGCACCGCAGAATTGCAGGAAACAGATTTCAGGAAGTAGATACGAATCGCCTTTAAAGCACATGAAAAGCGGCAAAACGTCGACAATGATGCCCTTGGCCAAAAAGGGCGTATGCGTTTTTTCCTGAATATATTCAGGAAAAAACGCATACGCCCTTTTTGGCCAACCAAGCAACCTGGAAAGGCAAATCAGCGCTACAAAGAAGTCTCGCTTCCCATCGGTGAAAAGGGCCATGCTGCAAAAAGTGTCAAAACGAGAAATGCAGGACAGGCCATGGAGAAATGGCAGCCTTGCTACACTGATGGGCGGAATGTAAATTGCCAACAGCCACTCTGGAGAAGTGTACGTTGTGTCCAGAAACATCGAAAAAAAACAGCTTAGGTAGCATAGGGCACGTCCACTCATGGGCATATAAATTGGAAAAACTAAAAATCAGCAAGACACAGGCACCCGAAAGTTTAGGGCTGCTCTGTTGACAAGAACCTCCACTTCATGACACCTTAAATATCCCAGGAAAGAGAAAAATGGATAAAGAAGTTGTGGTCCTTATGTAAAATGGAATATCACTCAGACATGAAATCAATGTTATAAGGCTAGTAGAAGCAAGATGAGTGGAGTTAGGTACGACGATTCTAAGTGAAATAAGTCACACGGAAAAAGACACTTATCATAAGCTATCACTTATAGAGGGAATGTAAAAACCGCTACACTTGAACTGAATTACAAAACAGAACAGAGTCACACGTTTAGAAAACACACTATGGCTGCTTAACGGGAAAGGTGAGGTGGGGTGATGCATAAAACAAGGGTTTCAAATTCGCTCAGATACCATTCCATACACCCAATATGTAATAGACAAGACCTACTCCTTGCTCAGTGAACTGGACTCAACACCCCCTATTCACCGCACAAGAATATAAGTGACTAGTAAGAATCTTAAAACCTATATATTGATATCTCTCTGGAAGTGAGTCAAGGGGGTGTAAAGCCGCATAAACAGAGCCATGAAAAGCAGCTAAACCACATTATAAAAATAAATTACTTTTAAAAACCCGTAAAACAAAGACAGTGAAAGAGAGAGACATTCTTACAAAATTCGTTCAGAGGCTGTGATGCAACCTGGATTGACCATATCTAGACCCACAGCTGGATGAGACATAAGGGTGGACACTCTTGGGGCTGAGAGGTTGGGTGAGGTTGCGTGAGCAAACGCAGACCCTTTAAAGTAATACTGCGTGGTACCCATCCCATGGGTCCCAAATCTCCAGGTTCAAGGGCATCTTCCTACATCGAAAACATGCATGAGAAACCCAGAAGATGGTACACCATGTGATTTTGAAAGGTTTCTAAAACGCACCTCATTTCTCATCTCCTTGTGCTCGGGTTCGCCATTCAAGCTACTTTACTAGCAATCTCCCTCCTTGGAGAATCAGCACCTTTAAGCTCCTGTTCCCTACAGGTTGCAATTTGTCCTGAGGATGAACGGGAAGAGGGGCAACCAATGAGAGACTAGATCTAGGTGTTGGGACAGGCACAGGTCACTCTATTTTCCCAACAGGAAGAAGAATTAACCACAGGCTCAGCCTGCTGCCCGGAACCAGAATAGGGCCTGAGGCAATCCCGTGCTTTTGCGGCCAGCTCCCAAAAAAGACAGTTGAAAAATGGAGCTCAGGGGCACTGCAATTCACAAACCTGCAGAGTTATAAATGATAACTCTCGTCCACAAATATATTGAGGGAAGGCAACGAAGAGGAATTGAAAGCAAGGCAGAATTGCAGGAAACAGATTTCAGGAGGTAGATACGAATCGCCTTTAAAGCACATGAAAAGCGGCAAAACGTCAACAATGATGCCCTTGGCCAAAAAGGGCGTATGCGTTTTTTCCTGAATATATTCAGGAAAAAACGCATACGCCCTTTTTGGCCAACCAAGCAACCTGGAAAGGCAAATCAGCGCTACAAAGAAGTCTCGCTTCCCATCGGTGAAAAGGGCCATGCTGCAAAAAGTGTCAAAACGAGAAATGCAGGACAGGCCATGGAGAAATGGCAGCCTTGCTACACTGATGGGCGGGATGTAAATTGCCAAGAGCCACTCTGGAGAAGTGTACGTTGTGTCCTGAAACATCGAAAAAAAACAGCTTAGGGAGCATAGGGCACGTCCACTCATGGGCATATAAATTGGAAAAACTAAAAATCAGCAAGACACAGGCACCCGAAAGTTTAGGGCTGCTCTGTTGACAAGAACCTCCACTTCATGACACCTTAAATATCCCAGGAAAGAGAAAAATGGATAAAGAAGTTGTGGTCCTTATGTACAATGGAATATCACTCAGACATGAAATCAATGTTATAAGGCTAGTAGAAGCAAGATGAGTGGAGTTAGGTACGACGATTCTAAGTGAAATAAGTCACACAGAAAAAGACACTTATCATAAGCTATCACTTATAGAGGGAATGTAAAAACCGCTACACTTGAACTGAATTACAAAACAGAACAGAGTCACACGTTTAGAAAACACACTATGGCTGCTTAACGGGAAAGGTGAGGTGGGGTGATGCATAAAACAAGGGTTTCAAATTCGCTCAGATACCGTTCCATACACCCAATATGTAATAGACAAGACCTACTCCTTGCTCAGTGAACTGGACTCAACACCCCCTATTCACCGCACAAGAATATATGTGACTAGTAAGAATCTTAAAACCTATATATTGATATCTCTCTGGAAGTGAGTCAAGGGGGTGTAAAGCCGCATAAACAGAGCCATGAAAAGCAGCTAAACCCCATTATAAAAATAAATTACTTTTAAAAACCCGTAAAACAAAGAGAGTGAAAGAGAGAGACATTCTTACAAAATTCGTTCAGAGGCTGTGATGTAACCTGTATTGACCATATCTAGACCCACAGCTGGATGAGACATAAGGGTGGACACTCTTGGGGCTGAGAGGTTGGGTGAGGTTGCGTGAGCAAACGCAGACCCTTTAAAGTAATACTGCGTGGTACCCATCCCATGGGTCCCAAATCTCCAGGTTCAAGGGCATCTTCCTACATCGAAAACATGCATGAGAAACCCAGAAGATGGTACACCATGTGATTTTGAAAGGTTTCTAAAACGCACCTCATTTCTCATCTCCTTGTGCTCGGGTTCGCCATTCCAGCTACTTTACTAGCAATCTCCCTCCTTGGAGAATCAGCACCTTTAAGCTCCTGTTCCCTACAGGTTGCAATTTGTCCGGAGGATGAACGGGAAGAGGGGCAACCAATGAGAGACTAGATCTAGGTGTTGGGACAGGCACAGGTCACTCTATTTTCCCAACAGGAAGAAGAATTAACCACAGGCTCAGCCTGCCGCCCGGAACCAGAATAGGGCCTGAGGCAATCCCGTGCTTTTGCGGCCAGCTCCCAAAAAAGACAGTTGAAAAATGGAGCTCAGGGGCACTGCAATTCACAAACCTGCAGAGTTATAAATGATAACTCTCGTCCACAAATATATTGAGGGAAGGCAACGAAGAGGAATTCAAAGCAAGGCAGAATTGCAGGAAACAGATTTCAGGAGGTAGATACGAATCGCCTTTAAAGCACATGAAAAGCGGCAAAACGTCGACAATGATGCCCTTGGCCAAAAAGGGCATATGCGTTTTTTCCTGAATATATTCAGGAAAAAACGCATACGCCCTTTTTGGCCAACCAAGCAACCTGGAAAGGCAAATCAGCGCTACAAAGAAGTCTCGCTTCCCATCGGTGAAAAGGGCCATGCTGCAAAATGTGTCAAAACGAGAAATGCAGGACAGGCCATGGAGAAATGGCAGCCTTGCTACACTGATGGGCGGGATGTAAATTGCCAACAGCCACTCTGGAGAAGTGTACGTTGTGTCCTGAAACATCGAAAAAAAACAGCTTAGGGAGCATAGGGCACGTCCACTAATGGGCATATAAATTGGAAAAACTAAAAATCAGCAAGACACAGGCACCCGAAAGTTTAGGGCTGCTCTGTTGACAAGAACCTCCACTTCATGACACCTTAAATATCCCAGGAAAGAGAAAAATGGATAAAGAAGTTGTGGTCCTTATGTACAATGGAATATCACTCAGACATGAAATCAATGTTATAAGGCTAGTAGAAGCAAGATGAGTGGAGTTAGGTACGACGATTCTAAGTGAAATAAGTCACACAGAAAAAGACACTTATCATAAGCTATCACTTATAGAGGGAATGTAAAAACCGCTACACTTGAACTGAATTACAAAACAGAACAGAGTCACACGTTTAGAAAACACACTATGGCTGCTTAACGGGAAAGGTGAGGTGGGGTGATGCATAAAACAAGGGTTTCAAATTCGCTCAGATACCGTTCCATACACCCAATATGTAATAGACAAGACCTACTCCTTGCTCAGTGAACTGGACTCAACACCCCCTATTCACCGCACAAGAATATATGTGACTAGTAAGAATCTTAAAACCTATATATTGATATCTCTCTGGAAGTGAGTCAAGGGGGTGTAAAGCCGCATAAACAGAGCCATGAAAAGCAGCTAAACCCCATTATAAAAATAAATTACTTTTAAAAACCCGTAAAACAAAGACAGTGAAAGAGAGAGACATTCTTACAAAATTCGTTCAGAGGCTGTGATGCAACCTGGATTGACCATATCTAGACCCACAGCTGGATGAGACATAAGGGTGGACACTTCTGGGGCTGAGAGGTTGGGTGAGGTTGGGTGAGCAAACGCAGACCCTTTAAAGTAATACTGCGTGGTACCCATCCCATGGGTCCCAAATCTCCAGGTTCAAGGGCATCTTCCTACATCGAAAACATGCACGAGAAACCCAGAAGATGGTACACCATGTGATTTTGAAAGGTTTCTAAAACGCACCTCATTTCTCATCTCCTTGTGCTCGGGTTCGCCATTCCAGCTACTTTACTAGCAATCTCCCTACTTGGAGAATCAGCACCTTTAAGCTCCTTTTCCCTACAGGTTGCAATTTGTCCTGAGGATGAACGGGAAGAGGGGCAACCAATGAGAGACTAGATCTAGGTGTTGGGACAGGCACAGGTCACTCTATTTTCCCAACAGGAAGAAGAATTAACCACAGGCTCAGCCTGCCGCCCGGAACCAGAATAGGGCCTGAGGCAATCCCGTGCTTTTGCGGCCAGCTCCCAAAAAAGACAGTTGAAAAATGGAGCTCAGGGGCACTGCAATTCACAAACCTGCAGAGTTATAAATGATAACTCTCGTCCACAAATATATTGAGGGAAGGCAACGAAGAGGAATTCAAAGCAACGCAGAATTGCAGGAAACAGATTTCAGGAAGTAGATACGAATCGCCTTTAAAGCACATGAAAAGCGGCAAAACGTCGACAATGATGCCCTTGGCCAAAAAGGGCGTATGCGTTTTTTCCTGAATATATTCAGGAAAAAACGCATACGCCCTTTTTGGCCAACCAAGCAACCTGGAAAGGCAAATCAGCGCTACAAAGAAGTCTCGCTTCCCATCGGTGAAAAGGGCCATGCTGCAAAAAGTGTCAAAACGAGAAATGCAGGACAGGCCATGGAGAAATGGCAGCCTTGCTACACTGATGGGCGGGATGTAAATTGCCAACAGCCACTCTGGAGAAGTGTACGTTGTGTCCAGAAACATCGAAAAAAAACAGCTTAGGTAGCATAGGGCACGTCCACTCATGGGCATATAAATTGGAAAAACTAAAAATCAGCAAGACACAGGCACCCGAAAGTTTAGGGCTGCTCTGTTGACAAGAACCTCCACTTCATGACACCTTAAATATCCCAGGAAAGAGAAAAATTGATAAAGAAGTTGTGGTCCTTATGTAAAATGGAATATCACTCAGACATGAAATCAATGTTATAAGGCTAGTAGAAGCAAGATGAGTGGAGTTAGGTACGACGATTCTAAGTGAAATAAGTCACACGGAAAAAGACACTTATCATAAGCTATCACTTATAGAGGGAATGTAAAAACCGCTACACTTGAACTGAATTACAAAACAGAACAGAGTCACACGTTTAGAAAACACACTATGGCTGCTTAACGGGAAAGGTGAGGTGGGGTGATGCATAAAACAAGGGTTTCAAATTCGCTCAGATACCGTTCCATACACCCAATATGTAATAGACAAGACCTACTCCTTGCTCAGTGAACTGGACTCAACACCCCCTATTCACCGCACAAGAATATAAGTGACTAGTAAGAATCTTAAAACCTATATATTGATATCTCTCTGGAAGTGAGTCAAGGGGGTGTAAAGCCGCATAAACAGAGCCATGAAAAGCAGCTAAACCCCATTATAAAAATAAATTACTTTTAAAAACCCGTAAAACAAAGACAGTGAAAGAGAGAGACATTCTTACAAAATTCGTTCAGAGGCTGTGATGCAACCTGGATTGACCATATCTAGACCCACAGCTGGATGAGACATAAGGGTGGACACTCTTGGGGCTGAGAGGTTGGGTGAGGTTGCGTGAGCAAACGCAGACCCTTTAAAGTAATACTGCGTGGTACCCATCCCATGGGTCCCAAATCTCCAGGTTCAAGGGCATCTTCCTACATCGAAAACATGCATGAGAAACCCAGAAGATGGTACACCATGTGATTTTGAAAGGTTTCTAAAACGCACCTCATTTCTCATCTCCTTGTGCTCGGGTTCGCCATTCCAGCTACTTTACTAGCAATCTCCCTACTTGGAGAATCAGCACCTTTAAGCTCCTGTTCCCTACAGGTTGCAATTTGTCCTGATTATGAACGGGAAGAGGGGCAACCAATGAGAGACTAGATCTAGGTGTTGGGACAGGCACAGGTCACTCTATTTTCCCAACAGGAAGAAGAATTAACCACAGGCTCAGCCTGCCGCCCGGAACCAGAATAGGGCCTGAGGCAATCCCGTGCTTTTGCGGCCAGCTCCCAAAAAAGACAGTTGAAAAATGGAGCTCAGGGGCACTGCAATTCACAAACCTGCAGAGTTATAAATGATAACTCTCGTCCACAAATATATTGAGGGAAGGCAACGAAGAGGAATTCAAAGCAAGGCAGAATTGCAGGAAACAGATTTCAGGAGGTAGATACGAATCGCCTTTAAAGCACATGAAAAGCGGCAAAATGTCGACAATGATGCCCTTGGCCAAAAAGGGCGTATGCGTTTTTTCCTGAATATATTCAGGAAAAAACGCATACGCCCTTTTTGGCCAACCAAGCAACCTGGAAAGGCAAATCAGCGCTACAAAGAAGTCTCGCTTCCCATCGGTGAAAAGGGCCATGCTGCAAAATGTGTCAAAACGAGAAATGCAGGACAGGCCATGGAGAAATGGCAGCCTTGCTACACTGATGGGCGGGATGTAAATTGACAACAGCCACTCTGGAGAAGTGTACGTTGTGTCCTGAAACATCGAAAAAAAACAGCTTAGGGAGCATAGGGCACGTCCACTCATGGGCATATAAATTGGAAAAAATAAAAATCAGCAAGACACAGGCACCCGAAAGTTTAGGGCTGCTCTGTTGACAAGAACCTCCACTTCATGACACCTTAAATATCCCAGGAAAGAGAAAAATGGATAAAGAAGTTGTGGTCCTTATGTACAAAGGAATATCACTCAGACATGAAATCAATGTTATAAGGCTAGTAGAAGCAAGATGAGTGGAGTTAGGTACGACGATTCTAAGTGAAATAAGTCACACAGAAAAAGACACTTATCATAAGCTATCACTTATAGAGGGAATGTAAAAACCGCTACACTTGAACTGAATTACAAAACAGAACAGAGTCACACGTTTAGAAAACACACTATGGCTGCTTAACGGGAAAGGTGAGGTGGGGTGATGCATAAAACAAGGGTTTCTAATTCGCTCAGATACCGTTCCATACACCCAATATGTAATAGACAAGACCTACTCCTTGCTCAGTGAACTGGACTCAACACCCCCTATTCACCGCACAAGAATATATGTGACTAGTAAGAATCTTAAAACCTATATATTGATATCTCTCTGGAAGTGAGTCAAGGGGGTGTAAAGCCGCATAAACAGAGCCATGAAAAGCAGCTAAACCCCATTATAAAAATAAATTACTTTTAAAAACCCGTAAAACAAAGACAGTGAAAGAGAGAGACATTCTTACAAAATTCGTTCAGAGGCTGTGATGCAAGCTGGATTGACCATATCTAGACCCACAGCTGGATGAGACATAAGGGTGGACACTCTTGGGGCTGAGAGGTTGGGTGAGGTTGCGTGAGCAAACGCAGACCCTTTAAAGTAATACTGCGTGGTACCCATCCCATGGGTCCCAAATCTCCAGGTTCAAGGGCATCTTCCTACATCGAAAACATGCATGAGAAACCCAGAAGATGGTACACCATGTGATTTTGAAAGGTTTCTAAAACGCACCTCATTTCTCATCTCCTTGTGCTCGGGTTCGCCATTCCAGCTACTTTACTAGCAATCTCCCTACTTGGAGAATCAGCACCTTTAAGCTCCTGATCCCTACAGGTTGCAATTTGTCCTGAGGATTAAAGGGAAGAGGGGCAACCAATGAGAGACTAGATCTAGGTGTTGGGACAGGCACAGGTCACTCTATTTTCCCAACAGGAAGAAGAATTAACCACAGGCTCAGCCTGCCGCCCGGAACCAGAATAGGGCCTGAGGCAATCCCGTGCTTTTGCGGCCAGCTCCCAAAAAAGACAGTTGAAAAATGGAGCTCAGTGGCACTGCAATTCACAAACATGCAGAGTTATAAATGATAACTCTCGTCCACAAATATATTGAGGGAAGGCAACGAAGAGGAATTGAAAGCAAGGCAGAATTGCAGGAAACAGATTTCAGGAGGTAGATACGAATCGCCTTTAAAGCACATGAAAAGCGGCAAAACGTCGACAATGATGCCCTTGGCCAAAAAGGGCGTATGCGTTTTTTCCTGAATATATTCAGGAAAAAACGCATACGCCCTTTTTGGCCAACCAAGCAACCTGGAAAGTCAAATCAGCGCTACAAAGAAGTCTCGCTTCCCATCGGTGAAAAGGGCCATGCTGCAAAAAGTGCCAAAACGAGAAATGCAGGACAGGCCATGGAGAAATGGCAGCCTTGCTACACTGATGGGCGGAATGTAAATTGCCAACAGCCACTCTGGAGAAGTGTACGTTGTGTCCAGAAACATCGAAAAAAAACAGCTTAGGTAGCATAGGGCACGTCCACTCATGGGCATATAAATTGGAAAAACTAAAAATCAGCAAGACACAGGCACCCGAAAGTTTAGGGCTGCTCTGTTGACAAGAACCTCCACTTCATGACACCTTAAATATCCCAGGAAAGAGAAAAATGGATAAAGAAGTTGTGGTCCTTATGTACAATGGAATATCACTCAGACATGAAATCAATGTTATAAGGCTAGTAGAAGCAAGATGAGTGGAGTTAGGTACGACGATTCTAAGTGAAATAAGTCACACAGAAAAAGACACTTATCATAAGCTATCACTTATAGAGGGAATGTAAAAACCGCTACACTTGAACTGAATTACAAAACAGAACAGAGTCACACGTTTAGAAAACACACTATGGCTGCTTAACGGGAAAGGTGAGGTGGGGTGATGCATAAAACAAGGGTTTCAAATTCGCTCAGATACCGTTCCATACACCCAATATGTAATAGACAAGACCTACTCCTTGCTCAGTGAACTGGACTCAACACCCCCTATTCACCGCACAAGAATATATGTGACTAGTAAGAATCTTAAAACCTATATATTGATATCTCTCTGGAAGTGAGTCAAGGGGGTGTAAAGCCGCATAAACAGAGCCATGAAAAGCAGCTAAACCCCATTATAAAAATAAATTACTTTTAAAAACCCGTAAAACAAAGACAGAGAAAGAGAGAGACATTCTTACAAAATTCGTTCAGAGGCTGTGATGCAACCTGGATTGACCATATCTAGACCCACAGCTGGATGAGACATAAGGGTGGACACTCTTGGGGCTGAGAGGTTGGGTGAGGTTGCGTGAGCAAACGCAGACCCTTTAAAGTAATACTGCGTGGTACCCATCCCATGGGTCCCAAATCTCCAGGTTCAAGGGCATCTTCCTACATCGAAAACATGCATGAGAAACCCAGAAGATGGTACACCATGTGATTTTGAAAGGTTTCTAAAACGCACCTCATTTCTCATCTCCTTGTGCTCGGGTTCGCCATTCCAGCTACTTTACTAGCAATCTCCCTACTTGGAGAATCAGCACCTTTAAGCTCCTGTTCCCTACAGGTTGCAATTTGTCCTGAGGATGAACGGGAAGAGGGGCAACCAATGACAGACTAGATCTAGGTGTTGGGACAGGCACAGGTCACTCTATTTTCCCAACAGGAAGAAGAATTAACCACAGGCTAAGAATGCCGCCCGGAACCAGAATAGGGCCTGAGGCAATCCCGTGCTTTTGCGGCCAGCTCCCAAAAAAGACAGTTGAAAAATGGATCTCAGGGGCACTGCAATTCACAAACCTGCAGAGTTATAAATGATAACTCTCGTCCACAAATATATTGAGGGAAGGCAACGAAGAGGAATTCAAAGCAAGGCAGAATTGCAGGAAACAGATTTCAGGAGGTAGATACGAATCGCCTTTAAAGCACATGAAAAGCGGCAAAACGGCGACAATGATGCCCTTGGCCAAAAAGGGCGTATGCGTTTTTTCCTGAATATATTCAGGAAAAAACGCATACGCCCTTTTTGGCCAACCAAGCAACCTGGAAAGGCAAATCAGCGCTACAAAGAAGTCTCGCTTCCCATCGGTGAAAAAGGCCATGCTGCAAAAAGTGTCAAAACGAGAAATGCAGGACAGGCCATGGAGAAATGGCAGCCTTGCTACACTGATGGGCGGGATGTAAATTGCCAAGAGCCACTCTGGAGAAGTGTACGTTGTGTCCTGAAACATCGAAAAAAAACAGCTTAGGGAGCATAGGGCACGTCCACTCATGGGCATATAAATTGGAAAAACTAAAAATCAGCAAGACACAGGCACCCGAAAGTTTAGGGCTGCTCTGTTGACAAGAACCTCCACTTCATGACACCTTAAATATCCCAGGAAAGAGAAAAATGGATAAAGAAGTTGTGGTCCTTATGTACAATGGAATATCACTCAGACATGAAATCAATGTTATAAGGCTAGTAGAAGCAAGATGAGTGGATTTAGGTACGACGATTCTAAGTGAAATAAGTCACACAGAAAAATACACTTATCATAAGCTATCACTTATAGAGGGAATGTAAAAACCGCTACACTTGAACTGAATTACAAAACAGAACAGAGTCACACGTTTAGAAAACACACTATGGCTGCTTAACGGGAAAGGTGAGGTGGGGTGATGCATAAAACAAGGGTTTCAAATTCGCTCAGATACCGTTCCATACACCCAATATGTAATAGACAAGACCTACTCCTTGCTCAGTGAACTGGACTCAACACCCCCTATTCACCGCACAAGAATATATGTGACTAGTAAGAATCTTAAAACCTATATATTGATATCTCTCTGGAAGTGAGTCAAGGGGGTGTAAAGCCGCATAAACAGAGCCATGAAAAGCAGCTAAACCCCATTATAAAAATAAATTACTTTTAAAAACCCGTAAAACAAAGACAGTGAAAGAGAGAGACATTCTTACAAAATTCGTTCAGAGGCTGTGATGCAACCTGGATTGACCATATCTAGACCCACAGCTGGATGAGACATAAGGGTGGACACTCTTGGGGCTGAGAGTTTGGGTGAGGTTGCGTGAGCAAACGCAGACCCTTTAAAGTAATACTGCGTGGTACCCATCCCATGGGTCCCAAATCTCCAGGTTCAAGGGCATCTTCCTACATCGAAAACATGCATGAGAAACCCAGAAGATGGTACACCATGTGATTTTGAAAGGTTTCTAAAACGCACCTCATTTCTCATCTCCTTGTGCTCGGGTTCGCCATTCCAGCTACTTTACTAGCAATCTCCCTACTTGGAGAATCAGCACCTTTAAGCTCCTGATCCCTACAGGTTGCAATTTGTCCTGAGGATTAACGGGAAGAGGGGCAACCAATGAGAGACTAGATCTAGGTGTTGGGACAGGCACAGGTCACTCTATTTTCCCAACAGGAAGAAGAATTAACCACAGGCTCAGCCTGCCGCCCGGAACCAGAATAGGGCCTGAGGCAATCCCGTGCTTTTGCGGCCAGCTCCCAAAAAAGACAGTTGAAAAATGGAGCTCAGTGGCACTGCAATTCACAAACATGCAGAGTTATAAATGATAACTCTCGTCCACAAATATATTGAGGGAAGGCAACGAAGAGGAACTGAAAGCAAGGCAGAATTGCAGGAAACAGATTTCAGGAGGTAGATACGAATCGCCTTTAAAGCACATGAAAAGCGGCAAAACGTCGACAATGATGCCCTTGGCCAAAAAGGGCGTATGCGTTTTTTCCTGAATATATTCAGGAAAAAACGCATACGCCCTTTTTGGCCAACCAAGCAACCTGGAAAGGCAAATCAGCGCTACAAAGAAGTCTCGCTTCCCATCGGTGAAAAAGGCCATGCTGCAAAAAGTGTCAAAACGAGAAATGCAGGACAGGCCATGGAGAAATGGCAGCCTTTCTACACTGATGGGCGGGATGTAAATTGCCAAGAGCCACTCTGGAGAAGTGTACGTTGTGTCCTGAAACATCGAAAAAAAACAGCTTAGGGAGCATAGGGCACGTCCACTCATGGGCATATAAATTGGAAAAACTAAAAATCAGCAAGACACAGGCACCCGAAAGTTTAGGGCTGCTCTGTTGACAAGAACCTCCACTTCATGACACCTTAAATATCCCAGGAAAGAGAAAAATGGATAAAGAAGTTGTGGTCCTTATGTACAATGGAATATCACTCAGACATGAAATCAATGTTATAAGGCTAGTAGAAGCAAGATGAGTGGATTTAGGTACGACGATTCTAAGTGAAATAAGTCACACAGAAAAAGACACTTATCATAAGCTATCACTTATAGAGGGAATGTAAAAACCGCTACACTTGAACTGAATTACAAAACAGAACAGAGTCACACGTTTAGAAAACACACTATGGCTGCTTAACGGGAAAGGTGAGGTGGGGTGATGCATAAAACAAGGGTTTCAAATTCGCTCAGATACCGTTCCATACACCCAATATGTAATAGACAAGACCTACTCCTTGCTCAGTGAACTGGACTCAACACCCCCTATTCACCGCACAAGAATATATGTGACTAGTAAGAATCTTAAAAACTATATATTGATATCTCTCTGGAAGTGAGTCAAGGGGGTGTAAAGCCGCATAAACAGAGCCATGAAAAGCAGCTATACCCCATTATAAAAATAAATTACTTTTAAAAACCCGTAAAACAAAGACAGTGAAAGAGAGAGACATTCTTACAAAATTCGTTCAGAGGCTGTGATGCAACCTGGATTGACCATATCTAGACCCACAGCTGGATGAGACATAAGGGTGGACACTCTTGGGGCTGAGAGGTTGGGTGAGGTTGCGTGAGCAAACGCAGACCCTTTAAAGTAATACTGCGTGGTACCCATCCCATGGGTCCCAAATCTCCAGGTTCAAGGGCATCTTCCTACATCGAAAACATGCATGAGAAACCCAGAAGATGGTACACCATGTGATTTTGAAAGGTTTCTAAAACGCACCTCATTTCTCATCTCCTTGTGCTCGGGTTCGCCATTCCAGCTAATTACTAGCAATCTCCCTACTTGGAGAATCAGCACCTTTAAGCTCCTGATCCCTACAGGTTGCAATTTGTCCTGAGGATTAACGGGAAGAGGGGCAACCAATGAGAGACTAGATCTAGGTGTTGGGACAGGCACAGGTCACTCTATTTTCCCAACAGGAAGAAGAATTAACCACAGGCTCAGCCTGCCGCCCGGAACCAGAATAGGGCCTGAGGCAATCCCGTGCTTTTGCGGCCAGCTCCCAAAAAAGACAGTTGAAAAATGGAGCTCAGTGGCACTGCAATTCACAAACATGCAGAGTTATAAATGATAACTCTCGTCCACAAATATATTGAGGGAAGGCAACGAAGAGGAATTGAAAGCAAGGCAGAATTGCAGGAAACAGATTTCAGGAGATAGATACGAATCGCCTTTAAAGCACATGAAAAGCGGCAAAACGTCGACAATGATGCCCTTGGCCAAAAAGGGCGTATGCGTTTTTTCCTGAATATATTCAGGAAAAAACGCATACGCCCTTTTTGGCCAACCAAGCAACCTGGAAAGTCAAATCAGCGCTACAAAGAAGTCTCGCTTCCCATCGGTGAAAAGGGCCATGCTGCAAAAAGTGTCAAAACGAGAAATGCAGGACAGGCCATGGAGAAATGGCAGCCTTGCTACACTGATGGGCGGGATGTAAATTGCCAAGAGCCACTCTGGAGAAGTGTACGTTGTGTCCTGAAACATCGAAAAAAAACAGCTTAGGGAGCATAGGGCACGTCCACTCATGGGCATATAAATTGGAAAAACTAAAAATCAGCAAGACACAGGCACCCGAAAGTTTAGGGCTGCTCTGTTGACAAGAACCTCCACTTCATGACACCTTAAATATCCCAGGAAAGAGAAAAATGGATAAAGAAGTTGTGGTCCTTATGTACAATGGAATATCACTCAGACATGAAATCAATGTTATAAGGCTAGTAGAAGCAAGATGAGTGGATTTAGGTACGACGATTCTAAGTGAAATAAGTCACACAGAAAAAGACACTTATCATAAGCTATCACTTATAGAGGGAATGTAAAAACCGCTACACTTGAACTGAATTACAAAACAGAACAGAGTCACACGTTTAGAAAACACACTATGGCTGCTTAACGGGAAAGGTGAGGTGGGGTGATGCATAAAACAAGGGTTTCAAATTCGCTCAGATACCGTTCCATACACCCAATATGTAATAGACAAGACCTACTCCTTGCTCAGTGAACTGGACTCAACACCCCCTATTCACCGCACAAGAATATATGTGACTAGTAAGAATCTTAAAACCTATATATTGATATCTCTCTGGAAGTGAGTCAAGGGGGTGTAAAGCCGCATAAACAGAGCCATGAAAAGCAGCTAAACCCCATTATAAAAATAAATTACTTTTAAAAACCCGTAAAACAAAGACAGTGAAAGAGAGAGACATTCTTACAAAATTCGTTCAGAGGCTGTGATGCAACCTGGATTGACCATATCTAGACCCACAGCTGGATGAGACATAAGGGTGGACACTCTTGGGGCTGAGAGGTTGGGTGAGGTTGCGTGAGCAAACGCAGACCCTTTAAAGTAATACTGCGTGGTACCCATCCCATGGGTCCCAAATCTCCAGGTTCAAGGGCATCTTCCTACATCGAAAACATGCATGAGAAACCCAGAAGATGGTACACCATGTGATTTTGAAAGGTTTCTAAAACGCACCTCATTTCTCATCTCCTTGTGCTCGGGTTCGCCATTCCAGCTACCTTACTAGCAATCTCCCTACTTGGAGAATCAGCACCTTTAAGCTCCTGTTCCCTACAGGTTGCAATTTGTCCTGAGGATGAACGGGAAGAGGGGCAACCAATGAGAGACTAGATCTAGGTGTTGGGACAGGCACAGGTCACTCTATTTTCCCAACAGGAAGAAGAATTAACCACAGGCTCAGCCTGCCGCCCGGAACCAGAATAGAGCCTGAGGCAATCCCGTGCATTTGCGGCCAGCTCCCAAAAAAGACAGTTGAAAAATGGAGCTCAGGGGCACTGCAATTCACAAACCTGCAGAGTTATAAATGATAACTCTCGTCCACAAATATATTGAGGGAAGGCAACGAAGAGGAATTGAAAGCAAGGCAGAATTGCAGGAAACAGATTTCAGGAGGTAGATACGAATCGCCTTTAAAGCACATGAAAAGCGGCAAAACGTCGACAATGATGCCCTTGGCCAAAAAGGGCGTATGCGTTTTTTCCTGAATATATTCAGGAAAAAACGCATACGCCCTTTTTGGCCAACCAAGCAACCTGGAAAGGCAAATCAGCGCTACAAAGAAGTCTCGCTTCCCATCGGTGAAAAGGGCCATGCTGCAAAATGTGTCAAAACGAGAAATGCAGGACAGGCCATGGAGAAATGGCAGCCTTGCTACACTGATGGGCGGGATGTAAATTGCCAACAGCCACTCTGGAGAAGTGTACGTTGTGTCCTGAAACATCGAAAAAACACAGCTTAGGGAGCATAGGGCACGTCCACTCATGGGCATATAAATTGGAAAAACTAAAAATCAGCAAGACACAGGCACCCGAAAGTTTAGGGCTGCTCTGTTGACAAGAACCTCCACTTCATGACACCTTAAATATCCCAGGAAAGAGAAAAATGGATAAAGAAGTTGTGGTCCTTATGTACAATGGAATATCACTCAGACATGAAATCAATGTTATAAGGCTAGTAGAAGCAAGATGAGTGGAGTTAGGTACGACGATTCTAAGTGAAATAAGTCACACAGAAAAAGACACTTATCATAAGCTATCACTTATAGAGGGAATGTAAAAACCGCTACACTTGAACTGAATTACAAAACAGAACAGAGTCACACGTTTAGAAAACACACTATGGCTGCTTAACGGGAAAGGTGAGGTGGGGTGATGCATAAAACAAGGGTTTCAAATTCGCTCAGATACCGTTCCATACACCCAATATGTAATAGACAAGACCTACTCCTTGCTCAGTGAACTGGACTCAACACCCCCTATTCACCGCACAAGAATATATGTGACTAGTAAGAATCTTAAAACCTATATATTGATATCTCTCTGGAAGTGAGTCAAGGGGGTGTAAAGCCGCATAAACAGAGCCATGAAAAGCAGCTAAACCCCATTATAAAAATAAATTACTTTTAAAAACCCGTAAAACAAAGAGAGTGAAAGAGAGAGACATTCTTACAAAATTCGTTCAGAGGCTGTGATGTAACCTGTATTGACCATATCTAGACCCACAGCTGGATGAGACATAAGGGTGGACACTCTTGGGGCTGAGAGGTTGGGTGAGGTTGCGTGAGCAAACGCAGACCCTTTAAAGTAATACTGCGTGGTACCCATCCCATGGGTCCCAAATCTCCAGGTTCAAGGGCATCTTCCTACATCGAAAACATGCATGAGAAACCCAGAAGATGGTACACCATGTGATTTTGAAAGGTTTCTAAAACGCACCTCATTTCTCATCTCCTTGTGCTCGGGTTCGCCATTCCAGCTACTTTACTAGCAATCTCCCTCCTTGGAGAATCAGTACCTTTAAGCTCCTGTTCCCTACAGGTTGCAATTTGTCCGGAGGATGAACGGGAAGAGGGGCAACCAATGAGAGACTAGATCTAGGTGTTGGGACAGGCACAGGTCACTCTATTTTCCCAACAGGAAGAAGAATTAACCACAGGCTCAGCCTGCCGCCCGGAACCAGAATAGGGCCTGAGGCAATCCCATGCTTTTGCGGCCAGCTCCCAAAAAAGACAGTTGAAAAATGGAGCTCAGGGGCACTGCAATTCACAAACCTGCAGAGTTATAAATGATAACTCTCGTCCACAAATATATTGAGGGAAGGCAACGAAGAGGAATTCAAAGCAAGGCAGAATTGCAGGAAACAGATTTCAGGAGGTAGATACGAATCGCCTTTAAAGCACATGAAAAGCGGCAAAACGTCGACAATGATGCCCTTGGCCAAAAAGGGCGTATGCGTTTTTTCCTGAATATATTCAGGAAAAAACGCATACGCCCTTTTTGGCCAACCAAGCAACCTGGAAAGGCAAATCAGCGCTACAAAGAAGTCTCGCTTCCCATCGGTGAAAAGGGCCATGCTGCAAAAATTGTGAAAACGAGAAATGCAGGACAGGCCATGGAGAAATGGCAGCCTTGCTACACTGATGGGCGGGATGTAAATTGCCAAGAGCCACTCTGGAGAAGTGTACGTTGTGTCCTGAAACATCGAAAAAAAACAGCTTAGGGAGCATAGGGCACGTCCACTCATGGGCATATAAATTGGAAAAACTAAAAATCAGCAAGACACAGGCACCCGAAAGTTTAGGGCTGCTCTGTTGACAAGAACCTCCACTTCATGACACCTTAAATATCCCAGGAAAGAGAAAAATGGATAAAGAAGTTGTGGTCCTTATGTACAATGGAATATCACTCAGACATGAAATCAATGTTATAAGGCTAGTAGAAGCAAGATGAGTGGAGTTAGGTACGACGATTCTAAGTGAAATAAGTCACACAGAAAAAGACACTTATCATAAGCTATCACTTATAGAGGGAATGTAAAAACCGCTACACTTGAACTGAATTACAAAACAGAACAGAGTCACACGTTTAGAAAACACACTATGGCTGCTTAACGGGAAAGGTGAGGTGGGGTGATGCATAAAACAAGGGTTTCAAATTCGCTCAGATACCGTTCCATACACCCAATATGTAATAGACAAGACCTACTCCTTGCTCAGTGAACTGGACTCAACACCCCCTATTCACCGCACAAGAATATATGTGACTAGTAAGAATCTTAAAACCTATATATTGATATCTCTCTGGAAGTGAGTCAAGGGGGTGTAAAGCCGCATAAACAGAGCCATGAAAAGCAGCTAAACCCCATTATAAAAATAAATTACTTTTAAAAACCCGTAAAACAAAGACAGTGAAAGAGAGAGACATTCTTACAAAATTCGTTCAGAGGCTGTGATGCAACCTGGATTGACCATATCTAGACCCACAGCTGGATGAGACATAAGGGTGGACACTCTTGGGGCTGAGAGGTTGGGTGAGGTTGCGTGAGCAAACGCAGACCCTTTAAAGTAATACTGCGTGGTACCCATCCCATGGGTCCCAAATCTCCAGGTTCAAGGGCATCTTCCTACATCGAAAACATGCATGAGAAACCCAGAAGATGGTACACCATGTGATTTTGAAAGGTTTCTAAAACGCACCTCATTTCTCATCTCCTTGTGCTCGGGTTCGCCATTCCAGCTACTTTACTAGCAATCTCCCTACTTGGAGAATCAGCACCTTTAAGCTCCTGTTCCCTACAGGTTGCAATTTGTCCTGAGGATGAACGGGAAGAGGGGCAACCAATGAGAGACTAGATCTAGGTGTTGGGACAGGCACAGGTCACTCTATTTTCCCAACAGGAAGAAGAATTAACCACAGGCTCAGCCTGCCGCCCGGAACCAGAATAGGGCCTGAGGCAATCCCGTGCTTTTGCGGCCAGCTCCCAAAAAAGACAGTTGAAAAATGGAGCTCAGGGGCACTGCAATTCACAAACCTGCAGAGTTATAAATGATAACTCTCGTCCACAAATATATTGAGGGAAGGCAACGAAGAGGAATTGAAAGCAAGGCAGAATTGCAGGAAACAGATTTCAGGAGGTAGATACGAATCGCCTTTAAAGCACATGAAAAGCGGCAAAACGTCGACAATGATGCCCTTGGCCAAAAAGGGCGTATGCGTTTTTTCCTGAATATATTCAGGAAAAAACGCATACGCCCTTTTTGGCCAACCAAGCAACCTGGAAAGGCAAATCAGCGCTACAAAGAAGTCTCGCTTCCCATCGGTGAAAAGGGCCATGCTGCAAAAAGTGTCAAAACGAGAAATGCAGGACAGGCCATGGAGAAATGGCAGCCTTGCTACACTGATGGGCGGGATGTAAATTGCCAAGAGCCACTCTGGAGAAGTGTACGTTGTGTCCTGAAACATCGAAAAAAAACAGCTTAGGGAGCATAGGGCACGTCCACTCATGGGCATATAAATTGGAAAAACTAAAAATCAGCAAGACACAGGCACCCGAAAGTTTAGGGCTGCTCTGTTGACAAGAACCTCCACTTCATGACACCTTAAATATCCCAGGAAAGAGAAAAATGGATAAAGAAGTTGTGGTCCTTATGTACAATGGAATATCACTCAGACATGAAATCAATGTTATAAGGCTAGTAGAAGCAAGATGAGTGGAGTTAGGTACGACGATTCTAAGTGAAATAAGTCACACAGAAAAAGACACTTATCATAAGCTATCACTTATAGAGGGAATGTAAAAACCGCTACACTTGAACTGAATTACAAAACAGAACAGAGTCACACGTTTAGAAAACACACTATGGCTGCTTAACGGGAAAGGTGAGGTGGGGTGATGCATAAAACAAGGGTTTCAAATTCGCTCAGATACCGTTCCATACACCCAATATGTAATAGACAAGACCTACTCCTTGCTCAGTGAACTGGACTCAACACCCCCTATTCACCGCACAAGAATATATGTGACTAGTAAGAATCTTAAAACCTATATATTGATATCTCTCTGGAAGTGAGTCAAGGGGGTGTAAAGCCGCATAAACAGAGCCATGAAAAGCAGCTAAACCCCATTATAAAAATAAATTACTTTTAAAAACCCGTAAAACAAAGAGAGTGAAAGAGAGAGACATTCTTACAAAATTCGTTCAGAGGCTGTGATGTAACCTGTATTGACCATATCTAGACCCACAGCTGGATGAGACATAAGGGTGGACACTCTTGGGGCTGAGAGGTTGGGTGAGGTTGCGTGAGCAAACGCAGACCCTTTAAAGTAATACTGCGTGGTACCCATCCCATGGGTCCCAAATCTCCAGGTTCAAGGGCATCTTCCTACATCGAAAACATGCATGAGAAACCCAGAAGATGGTACACCATGTGATTTTGAAAGGTTTCTAAAACGCACCTCATTTCTCATCTCCTTGTGCTCGGGTTCGCCATTCCAGCTACTTTACTAGCAATCTCCCTCCTTGGAGAATCAGCACCTTTAAGCTCCTGTTCCCTACAGGTTGCAATTTGTCCGGAGGATGAACGGGAAGAGGGGCAACCAATGAGAGACTAGATCTAGGTGTTGGGACAGGCACAGGTCACTCTATTTTCCCAACAGGAAGAAGAATTAACCACAGGCTCAGCCTGCCGCCCGGAACCAGAATAGGGCCTGAGGCAATCCCGTGCTTTTGCGGCCAGCTCCCAAAAAAGACAGTTGAAAAATGGAGCTCAGGGGCACTGCAATTCACAAACCTGCAGAGTTATAAATGATAACTCTCGTCCACAAATATATTGAGGGAAGGCAACGAAGAGGAATTCAAAGCAAGGCAGAATTGCAGGAAACAGATTTCAGGAGGTAGATACGAATCGCCTTTAAAGCACATGAAAAGCGGCAAAACGTCGACAATGATGCCCTTGGCCAAAAAGGGCATATGCGTTTTTTCCTGAATATATTCAGGAAAAAACGCATACGCCCTTTTTGGCCAACCAAGCAACCTGGAAAGGCAAATCAGCGCTACAAAGAAGTCTCGCTTCCCATCGGTGAAAAGGGCCATGCTGCAAAATGTGTCAAAACGAGAAATGCAGGACAGGCCATGGAGAAATGGCAGCCTTGCTACACTGATGGGCGGGATGTAAATTGCCAACAGCCACTCTGGAGAAGTGTACGTTGTGTCCTGAAACATCGAAAAAAAACAGCTTAGGGAGCATAGGGCACGTCCACTAATGGGCAAATAAATTGGAAAAACTAAAAATCAGCAAGACACAGGCACCCGAAAGTTTAGGGCTGCTCTGTTGACAAGAACCTCCACTTCATGACACCTTAAATATCCCAGGAAAGAGAAAAATGGATAAAGAAGTTGTGGTCCTTATGTACAATGGAATATCACTCAGACATGAAATCAATGTTATAAGGCTAGTAGAAGCAAGATGAGTGGAGTTAGGTACGACGATTCTAAGTGAAATAAGTCACACAGAAAAAGACACTTATCATAAGCTATCACTTATAGAGGGAATGTAAAAACCGCTACACTTGAACTGAATTACAAAACAGAACAGAGTCACACGTTTAGAAAACACACTATGGCTGCTTAACGGGAAAGGTGAGGTGGGGTGATGCATAAAACAAGGGTTTCAAATTCGCTCAGATACCGTTCCATACACCCAATATGTAATAGACAAGACCTACTCCTTGCTCAGTGAACTGGACTCAACACCCCCTATTCACCGCACAAGAATATATGTGACTAGTAAGAATCTTAAAACCTATATATTGATATCTCTCTGGAAGTGAGTCAAGGGGGTGTAAAGCCGCATAAACAGAGCCATGAAAAGCAGCTAAACCCCATTATAAAAATAAATTACTTTTAAAAACCCGTAAAACAAAGACAGTGAAAGAGAGAGACATTCTTACAAAATTCGTTCAGAGGCTGTGATGCAACCTGGATTGACCATATCTAGACCCACAGCTGGATGAGACATAAGGGTGGACACTTCTGGGGCTGAGAGGTTGGGTGAGGTTGGGTGAGCAAACGCAGACCCTTTAAAGTAATACTGCGTGGTACCCATCCCATGGGTCCCAAATCTCCAGGTTCAAGGGCATCTTCCTACATCGAAAACATGCATGAGAAACCCAGAAGATGGTACACCATGTGATTTTGAAAGGTTTCTAAAACGCACCTCATTTCTCATCTCCTTGTGCTCGGGTTCGCCATTCCAGCTACTTTACTAGCAATCTCCCTACTTGGAGAATCAGCACCTTTAAGCTCCTGATCCCTACAGGTTGCAATTTGTCCTGAGGATTAAAGGGAAGAGGGGCAACCAATGAGAGACTAGATCTAGGTGTTGGGACAGGCACAGGTCACTCTATTTTCCCAACAGGAAGAAGAATTAACCACAGGCTCAGCCTGCCGCCCGGAACCAGAATAGGGCCTGAGGCAATCCCGTGCTTTTGCGGCCAGCTCCCAAAAAAGACAGTTGAAAAATGGAGCTCAGTGGCACTGCAATTCACAAACATGCAGAGTTATAAATGATAACTCTCGTCCACAAATATATTGAGGGAAGGCAACGAAGAGGAATTGAAAGCAAGGCAGAATTGCAGGAAACAGATTTCAGGAGGTAGATACGAATCGCCTTTAAAGCACATGAAAAGCGGCAAAACGTCGACAATGATGCCCTTGGCCAAAAAGGGCGTATGCGTTTTTTCCTGAATATATTCAGGAAAAAACGCATACGCCCTTTTTGGCCAACCAAGCAACCTGGAAAGTCAAATCAGCGCTACAAAGAAGTCTCGCTTCCCATCGGTGAAAAGGGCCATGCTGCAAAAAGTGCCAAAACGAGAAATGCAGGACAGGCCATGGAGAAATGGCAGCCTTGCTACACTGATGGGCGGAATGTAAATTGCCAACAGCCACTCTGGAGAAGTGTACGTTGTGTCCAGAAACATCGAAAAAAAACAGCTTAGGTAGCATAGGGCACGTCCACTCATGGGCATATAAATTGGAAAAACTAAAAATCAGCAAGACACAGGCACCCGAAAGTTTAGGGCTGCTCTGTTGACAAGAACCTCCACTTCATGACACCTTAAATATCCCAGGAAAGAGAAAAATGGATAAAGAAGTTGTGGTCCTTATGTACAATGGAATATCACTCAGACATGAAATCAATGTTATAAGGCTAGTAGAAGCAAGATGAGTGGAGTTAGGTACGACGATTCTAAGTGAAATAAGTCACACAGAAAAAGACACTTATCATAAGCTATCACTTATAGAGGGAATGTAAAAACCGCTACACTTGAACTGAATTACAAAACAGAACAGAGTCACACGTTTAGAAAACACACTATGGCTGCTTAACGGGAAAGGTGAGGTGGGGTGATGCATAAAACAAGGGTTTCAAATTCGCTCAGATACCGTTCCATACACCCAATATGTAATAGACAAGACCTACTCCTTGCTCAGTGAACTGGACTCAACACCCCCTATTCACCGCACAAGAATATATGTGACTAGTAAGAATCTTAAAACCTATATATTGATATCTCTCTGGAAGTGAGTCAAGGGGGTGTAAAGCCGCATAAACAGAGCCATGAAAAGCAGCTAAACCCCATTATAAAAATAAATTACTTTTAAAAACCCGTAAAACAAAGACAGTGAAAGAGAGAGACATTCTTACAAAATTCGTTCAGAGGCTGTGATGCAACCTGGATTGACCATATCTAGACCCACAGCTGGATGAGACATAAGGGTGGACACTCTTGGGGCTGAGAGGTTGGGTGAGGTTGCGTGAGCAAACGCAGACCCTTTAAAGTAATACTGCGTGGTACCCATCCCAATGGTCCCAAATCTCCAGGTTCAAGGGCATCTTCCTACATCGAAAACATGCATGAGAAACCCAGAAGATGGTACACCATGTGATTTTGAAAGGTTTCTAAAACGCACCTCATTTCTCATCTCCTTGTGCTCGGGTTCGCCATTCCAGCTACTTTACTAGCAATCTCCCTACTTGGAGAATCAGCACCTTTAAGCTCCTGTTCCCTACAGGTTGCAATTTGTCCTGAGGATGAACGGGAAGAGGGGCAACCAATGAGAGACTAGATCTAGGTGTTGGGACAGGCACAGGTCACTCTATTTTCCCAACAGGAAGAAGAATTAACCACAGGCTCAGCCTGCCGCCCGGAACCAGAATAGGGCCTGAGGCAATCCCGTGCTTTTGCGGCCAGCTCCCAAAAAAGACAGTTGAAAAATGGAGCTCAGGGGCACTGCAATTCACAAACCTGCAGAGTTATAAATGATAACTCTCGTCCACAAATATATTGAGGGAAGGCAACGAAGAGGAATTCAAAGCAACGCAGAATTGCAGGAAACAGATTTCAGGAAGTAGATACGAATCGCCTTTAAAGCACATGAAAAGCGGCAAAACGTCGACAATGATGCCCTTGGCCAAAAAGGGCGTATGCGTTTTTTCCTGAATATATTCAGGAAAAAACGCATACGCCCTTTTTGGCCAACCAAGCAACCTGGAAAGGCAAATCAGCGCTACAAAGAAGTCTCGCTTCCCATCGGTGAAAAGGGCCATGCTGCAAAAAGTGTCAAAACGAGAAATGCAGGACAGGCCATGGAGAAATGGCAGCCTTGCTACACTGATGGGCGGAATGTAAATTGCCAACAGCCACTCTGGAGAAGTGTACGTTGTGTCCAGAAACATCGAAAAAAAACAGCTTAGGTAGCATAGGGCACGTCCACTCATGGGCATATAAATTGGAAAAACTAAAAATCAGCAAGACACAGGCACCCGAAAGTTTAGGGCTGCTCTGTTGACAAGAACCTCCACTTCATGACACCTTAAATATCCCAGGAAAGAGAAAAATGGATAAAGAAGTTGTGGTCCTTATGTACAATGGAATATCACTCAGACATGAAATCAATGTTATAAGGCTAGTAGAAGCAAGATGAGTGGAGTTAGGTACGACGATTCTAAGTGAAATAAGTCACACAGAAAAAGACACTTATCATAAGCTATCACTTATAGAGGGAATGTAAAAACCGCTACACTTGAACTGAATTACAAAACAGAACAGAGTCACACGTTTAGAAAACACACTATGGCTGCTTAACGGGAAAGGTGAGGTGGGGTGATGCATAAAACAAGGGTTTCAAATTCGCTCAGATACCGTTCCATACACCCAATATGTAATAGACAAGACCTACTCCTTGCTCAGTGAACTGGACTCAACACCCCCTATTCACCGCACAAGAATATATGTGACTAGTAAGAATCTTAAAACCTATATATTGATATCTCTCTGGAAGTGAGTCAAGGGGGTGTAAAGCCGCATAAACAGAGCCATGAAAAGCAGCTAAACCCCATTATAAAAATAAATTACTTTTAAAAACCCGTAAAACAAAGACAGTGAAAGAGAGAGACATTCTTACAAAATTCGTTCAGAGGCTGTGATGCAACCTGGATTGACCATATCTAGACCCACAGCTGGATGAGACATAAGGGTGGACACTCTTGGGGCTGAGAGGTTGGGTGAGGTTGCGTGAGCAAACGCAGACCCTTTAAAGTAATACTGCGTGGTACCCATCCCATGGGTCCCAAATCTCCAGGTTCAAGGGCATCTTCCTACATCGAAAACATGCATGAGAAACCCAGAAGATGGTACACCATGTGATTTTGAAAGGTTTCTAAAACGCACCTCATTTCTCATCTCCTTGTGCTCGGGTTCGCCATTCCAGCTACTTTACTAGCAATCTCCCTACTTGGAGAATCAGCACCTTTAAGCTCCTGTTCCCTACAGGTTGCAATTTGTCCTGAGGATGAACGGGAAGAGGGGCAACCAATGAGAGACTAGATCTAGGTGTTGGGACAGGCACAGGTCACTCTATTTTCCCAACAGGAAGAAGAATTAACCACAGGCTCAGCCTGCCGCCCGGAACCAGAATAGGGCCTGAGGCAATCCCGTGCTTTTGCGGCCAGCTCCCAAAAAAGACAGTTGAAAAATGGAGCTCAGGGGCACTGCAATTCACAAACCTGCAGAGTTATAAATGATAAGTCTCGTCCACAAATATATTGAGGGAAGGCAACGAAGAGGAATTGAAAGCAAGGCAGAATTGCAGGAAACAGATTTCAGGAGGTAGATAAGAATCGCCTTTAAAGCACATGAAAAGCGGCAAAACGTCGACAATGATGCCCTTGGCCAAAAAGGGCGTATGCGTTTTTTCCTGAATATATTCAGGAAAAAACGCATACGCCCTTTTTGGCCAACCAAGCAACCTGGAAAGGCAAATCAGCGCTACAAAGAAGTCTCGCTTCCCATCGGTGAAAAGGGCCATGCTGCAAAAAGTGTCAAAACGAGAAATGCAGGACAGGCCATGGAGAAATGGCAGCCTTGCTACACTGATGGGCGGGATGTAAATTGCCAAGAGCCACTCTGGAGAAGTGTACGTTGTGTCCTGAAACATCGAAAAAAAACAGCTTAGGGAGCATAGGGCACGTCCACTCATGGGCATATAAATTGGAAAAACTAAAAATCAGCAAGACACAGGCACCCGAAAGTTTAGGGCTGCTCTGTTGACAAGAACCTCCACTTCATGACACCTTAAATATCCCAGGAAAGAGAAAAATGGATAAAGAAGTTGTGGTCCTTATGTACAATGGAATATCACTCAGACATGAAATCAATGTTATAAGGCTAGTAGAAGCAAGATGAGTGGAGTTAGGTACGACGATTCTAAGTGAAATAAGTCACACAGAAAAAGACACTTATCATAAGCTATCACTTATAGAGGGAATGTAAAAACCGCTACACTTGAACTGAATTACAAAACAGAACAGAGTCACACGTTTAGAAAACACACTATGGCTGCTTAACGGGAAAGGTGAGGTGGGGTGATGCATAAAACAAGGGTTTCAAATTCGCTCAGATACCGTTCCATACACCCAATATGTAATAGACAAGACCTACTCCTTGCTCAGTGAACTGGACTCAACACCCCCTATTCACCGCACAAGAATATATGTGACTAGTAAGAATCTTAAAACCTATATATTGATATCTCTCTGGAAGTGAGTCAAGGGGGTGTAAAGCCGCATAAACAGAGCCATGAAAAGCAGCTAAACCCCATTATAAAAATAAATTACTTTTAAAAACCCGTAAAACAAAGAGAGTGAAAGAGAGAGACATTCTTACAAAATTCGTTCAGAGGCTGTGATGTAACCTGTATTGACCATATCTAGACCCACAGCTGGATGAGACATAAGGGTGGACACTCTTGGGGCTGAGAGGTTGGGTGAGGTTGCGTGAGCAAACGCAGACCCTTTAAAGTAATACTGCGTGGTACCCATCCCATGGGTCCCAAATCTCCAGGTTCAAGGGCATCTTCCTACATCGAAAACATGCATGAGAAACCCAGAAGATGGTACACCATGTGATTTTGAAAGGTTTCTAAAACGCACCTCATTTCTCATCTCCTTGTGCTCGGGTTCGCCATTCCAGCTACTTTACTAGCAATCTCCCTCCTTGGAGAATCAGCACCTTTAAGCTCCTGTTCCCTACAGGTTGCAATTTGTCCGGAGGATGAACGGGAAGAGGGGCAACCAATGAGAGACTAGATCTAGGTGTTGGGACAGGCACAGGTCACTTTATTTTCCCAACAGGAAGAAGAATTAACCACAGGCTCAGCCTGCCGCCCGGAACCAGAATAGGGCCTGAGGCAATCCCGTGCTTTTGCGGCCAGCTCCCAAAAAAGACAGTTGAAAAATGGAGCTCAGGGGCACTGTAATTCACAAACCTGCAGAGTTATAAATGATAACTCTCGTCCACAAATATATTGAGGGAAGGCAACGAAGAGGAATTCAAAGCAAGGCAGAATTGCAGGAAACAGATTTCAGGAGGTAGATACGAATCGCCTTTAAAGCACATGAAAAGCGGCAAAACGTCGACAATGATGCCCTTGGCCAAAAAGGGCGTATGCGTTTTTTCCTGAATATATTCAGGAAAAAACGCATACGCCCTTTTTGGCCAACCAAGCAACCTGGAAAGGCAAATCAGCGCTACAAAGAAGTCTCGCTTCCCATCGGTGAAAAGGGCCATGCTGCAAAATGTGTCAAAACGAGAAATGCAGGACAGGCCATGGAGAAATGGCAGCCTTGCTACACTGATGGGCGGGATGTAAATTGCCAACAGCCACTCTGGAGAAGTGTACGTTGTGTCCTGAAACATCGAAAAAAAACAGCTTAGGGAGCATAGGGCACGTCCACTAATGGGCATATAAATTGGAAAAACTAAAAATCAGCAAGACACAGGCACCCGAAAGTTTAGGGCTGCTCTGTTGACAAGAACCTCCACTTCATGACACCTTAAATATCCCAGGAAAGAGAAAAATGGATAAAGAAGTTGTGGTCCTTATGTACAATGGAATATCACTCAGACATGAAATCAATGTTATAAGGCTAGTAGAAGCAAGATGAGTGGAGTTAGGTACGACGATTCTAAGTGAAATAAGTCACACAGAAAAAGACACTTATCATAAGCTATCACTTATAGAGGGAATGTAAAAACCGCTACACTTGAACTGAATTACAAAACAGAACAGAGTCACACGTTTAGAAAACACACTATGGCTGCTTAACGGGAAAGGTGAGGTGGGGTGATGCATAAAACAAGGGTTTCAAATTCGCTCAGATACCGTTCCATACACCCAATATGTAATAGACAAGACCTACTCCTTGCTCAGTGAACTGGACTCAACACCCCCTATTCACCGCACAAGAATATATGTGACTAGTAAGAATCTTAAAACCTATATATTGATATCTCTCTGGAAGTGAGTCAAGGGGGTGTAAAGCCGCATAAACAGAGCCATGAAAAGCAGCTAAACCCCATTATAAAAATAAATTACTTTTAAAAACCCGTAAAACAAAGACAGTGAAAGAGAGAGACATTCTTACAAAATTCGTTCAGAGGCTGTGATGCAACCTGGATTGACCATATCTAGACCCACAGCTGGATGAGACATAAGGGTGGACACTCTTGGGGCTGAGAGGTTGGGTGAGGTTGGGTGAGCAAACGCAGACCCTTTAAAGTAATACTGCGTGGTACCCATCCCATGGGTCCCAAATCTCCAGGTTCAAGGGCATCTTCCTACATCGAAAACATACATGAGAAACCCAGAAGCTGGTACACCATGTGATTTTGAAAGGTTTCTAAAACGCACCTCATTTCTCATCTCCTTGTGCTCGGGTTCGCCATTCCAGCTACTTTACTAGCAATCTCCCTACTTGGAGAATCAGCACCTTTAAGCTCCTGTTCCCTACAGGTTGCAATTTGTCCTGAGGATGAACGAGAAGAGGGGCAACCAATGAGAGACTAGATCTAGGTGTTGGGACAGGCACAGGTCACTCTATTTTCCCAACAGGAAGAAGAATTAACCACAGGCTCAGCCTGCCGCCCGGAACCAGAATAGGGCCTGAGGCAATCCCGTGCTTTTGCGGCCAGCTCCCAAAAAAGACAGTTGAAAAATGGAGCTCAGGGGCACTGCAATTCACAAACCTGCAGAGTTATAAATGATAACTCTCGTCCACAAATATATTGAGGGAAGGCAACGAAGAGGAATTCAAAGCAACGCAGAATTGCAGGAAACAGATTTCAGGAAGTAGATACGAATCGCCTTTAAAGCACATGAAAAGCGGCAAAACGTCGACAATGATGCCCTTGGCCAAAAAGGGCGTATGCCTTTTTTCCTGAATATATTCAGGAAAAAACGCATACGCCCTTTTTGGCCAACCAAGCAACCTGGAAAGGCAAATCAGCGCTACAAAGAAGTCTCGCTTCCCATCGGTGAAAAGGGCCATGCTGCAAAAGTGTCAAAACGAGAAATGCAGGACAGGCCATGGAGAAATGGCAGCCTTGCTACACTGATGGGCGGAATGTAAATTGCCAACAGCCACTCTGGAGAAGTGTACGTTGTGTCCTGAAACATCGAAAAAAAACAGCTTAGGGAGCATAGGGCACGTCCACTCATGGGCATATAAATTGGAAAAACTAAAAATCAGCAAGACACAGGCACCCGAAAGTTTAGGGCTGCTCTGTTGACAAGAACCTCCACTTCATGACACCTTAAATATCCCAGGAAAGAGAAAAATGGATAAAGAAGTTGTGGTCCTTATGTACAATGGAATATCACTCAGACATGAAATCAATGTTATAAGGCTAGTAGAAGCAAGATGAGTGGAGTTAGGTACGACGATTCTAAGTGAAATAAGTCACACGGAAAAAGACACTTATCATAAGCTATCACTTATAGAGGGAATGTAAAAACCGCTACACTTGAACTGAATTACAAAACAGAACAGAGTCACACGTTTAGAAAACACACTATGGCTGCTTAACGGGAAAGGTGAGGTGGGGTGATGCATAAAACAAGGGTTTCAAATTCGCTCAGATACCGTTCCATACACCCAATATGTAATAGACAAGACCTACTCCTTGCTCAGTGAACTGGACTCAACACCCCCTATTCACCGCACAAGAATATATGTGACTAGTAAGAATCTTAAAACCTATATATTGATATCTCTCTGGAAGTGAGTCAAGGGGGTGTAAAGCCGCATAAACAGAGCCATGAAAAGCAGCTAAACCCCATTATAAAAATAAATTACTTTTAAAAACCCGTAAAACAAAGACAGTGAAAGAGAGAGACATTCTTACAAAATTCGTTCAGAGGCTGTGATGCAACCTGGATTGACCATATCTAGACCCACAGCTGGATGAGACATAAGGGTGGACACTCTTGGGGCTGAGAGGTTGGGTGAGGTTGCGTGAGCAAACGCAGACCCTTTAAAGTAGTACTGCGTGGTACCCATCCCATGGGTCCCAAATCTCCAGGTTCAAGGGCATCTTCCTACATCGAAAACATGCATGAGAAACCCAGAAGATGGTACACCATGTGATTTTGAAAGGTTTCTAAAACGCACCTCCTTTCTCATCTCCTTGTGCTCAGGTTCGCCATTCCAGCTACTTTACTAGCAATCTCCCTACTTGGAGAATCAGCACCTTTAAGCTCCTGTTCCCTACAGGTTGCAATTTGTCCTGAGGATGAACGGGAAGAGGGGCAACCAATGAGAGACTAGATCTAGGTGTTGGGACAGGCACAGGTCACTCTATTTTCCCAACAGGAAGAAGAATTAACCACAGGCTCAGCCTGCCGCCCGGAACCAGAATAGGGCCTGAGGCAATCCCGTGCTTTTGCGGCCAGCTCCCAAAAAAGACAGTTGAAAAATGGAGCTCAGGGGCACTGCAATTCACAAACCTGCAGAGTTATAAATGATCACTCTCGTCCACAAATATATTGAGGGAAGGCAACGAAGAGGAATTGAAAGCAAGGCAGAATTGCAGGATACAGATTTCAGGAGGTAGATATGAATCGATTTTAAAGCACATGAAAAGCGGCAAAACGTCGACAATGATGCCCTTGGCCAAAAAGGGCGTATGCGTTTTTTCCTGAATATACTCAGGAAAAAACGCATACGCCCTTTTTGGCCAACCAAGCAACCTGGAAAGGCAAATCAGCGCTACAAAGAAGTCTCGCTTCCCATCGGTGAAAAGGGCCATGCTGCAAAAAGTGTGAAAACGAGAAATGCAGGACAGGCCATGGAGAAATGGCAGCCTTGCTACACTGATGGGCGGGATGTAAATTGCCAACAACCACTCTGGAGAAGTGTACGTTGTGTCCTGAAACATCGAAAAAAAACAGCTTAGGGAGCATAGGGCACGTCCACTCATGGGCATATAAATTGGAAAAACTAAAAATCAGCAAGACACAGGCACCCGAAAGTTTAGGGCTGCTCTGTTGACAAGAACCTCCACTTCATGACACCTTAAATATCCCAGGAAAGAGAAAAATGGATAAAGAAGTTGTGGTCCTTATGTACAATGGAATATCACTCAGACATGAAATCAATGTTATAAGGCTAGTAGAAGCAAGATGAGTGGAGTTAGGTACGACGATTCTAAGTGAAATAAGTCACACAGAAAAAGACACTTATCATAAGCTATCACTTATAGAGGGAATGTAAAAACCGCTACACTTGAACTGAATTACAAAACAGAACAGAGTCACACGTTTAGAAAACACACTATGGCTGCTTAACGGGAAAGGTGAGGTGGGGTGATGCATAAAACAAGGGTTTCAAATTCGCTCAGATACCGTTCCATACACCCAATATGTAATAGACAAGACCTACTCCTTGCTAAGTGAACTGGACTCAACACCCCCTATTCACCACACAAGAATATATGTGACTAGTAAGAATCTTAAAACCTATATATTGATATCTCTCTGGATGTGAGTCAAGGGGGTGTAAAGCCGCATAAACAGAGCCATGAAAAGCAGCTAAACCCCATTATAAAAATAAATTACTTTTAAAAACCCGTAAAACAAAGAGAGTGAAAGAGAGAGACATTCTTACAAAATTCGTTCAGAGGCTGTGATGCAACCTGGATTGACCATATCTAGACCCACAGCTGGATGAGACATAAGGGTGGACACTCTTGGGGCTGAGAGGTTGGGTGAGGTTGCGTGAGCAAACGCAGACCCTTTAAAGTAATACTGCGTGGTACCCATCCCATGGGTCCCAAATTTCCAGGTTCAAGGGCATCTTCCTACATCGAAAACATGCATGAGAAACCCAGAATATGGTACACCATGTGATTTTGAAAGGTTTCTAAAACGCACCTCATTTCTCATCTCCTTGTGCTCGGGTTCGCCATTCCAGCTACTTTACTAGCAATCTCCCTCCTTGGAGAATCAGCACCTTTAAGCTCCTGTTCCCTACAGGTTGCAATTTGTCCTGAGGATGAACGGGAAGAGGGGCAACCAATGAGAGACTAGATCTAGGTGTTGGGACAGGCACAGGTCACTCTATTTTCCCAACAGGAAGAAGAATTAACCACAGGCTCAGCCTGCCGCCTGGAACCAGAATAGGGCCTGAGGCAATCCCGTGCTTTTGCGGCCAGCTCCCAAAAAAGACAGTTGAAAAATGGAGCTCAGGGGCACTGCAATTCACAAACCTGCAGAGTTATAAATGATAACTCTCGTCCACAAATATATTGAGGGAAGGCAACGAAGAGGAATTGAAAGCAAGGCAGAATTGGAGGAAACAGATTTCAGGAGGTAGATACGAATCGCCTTTAAAGCACATGAAAAGCGGCAAAACGTCGACAATGATGCCCTTGGCCAAAAAGGGCGTATGCGTTTTTTCCTGAATATATTCAGGAAAAAACGCATACGCCCTTTTTGGCCAACCAAGCAACCTGGAAAGGCAAATCAGCGCTACAAAGAAGTCTCGCTTCCCATCGGTGAAAAGGGCCATGCTGCAAAAAGTGTCAAAACGAGAAATGCAGGACAGGCCATGGAGAAATGGCAGCCTTGCTACACTGATGGGCGGGATGTAAATTGCCAACAACCACTCTGGAGAAGTGTACGTTGTGTCCTGTAACATCGAAAAAAAACAGCTTAGGGAGCATAGGGCACGTCCACTCATGGGCATATAAATTGGAAAAACTAAAAATCAGCAAGACACAGGCACCCGAAAGTTTAAGGCTGCTCTGTTGACAAGAACCTCCACTTCATGACACCTTAAATATCCCAGGAAAGAGAAAAATGGATAAAGAAGTTGTGGTCCTTATGTACAATGGAATATCACTCAGACATGAAATCAATGTTATAAGGCTAGTAGAAGCAAGATGAGTGGAGTTAGGTACGACGATTCTAAGTGAAATAAGTCACACAGAAAAAGACACTTATCATAAGCTATCACTTATAGAGGGAATGTAAAAACTGCTACACTTGAACTGAATTACAAAACAGAACAGAGTCACACGTTTAGAAAACACACTATGGCTGCTTAACGGGAAAGGTGAGGTGGGGTGATGCATAAAACAAGGGTTTCAAATTCGCTCAGATACCGTTCCATACACCCAATATGTAATAGACAAGACCTACTCCTTGCTCAGTGAACTGGACTCAACACCCCCTATTCACCGCACAAGAATATATGTGACTAGTAAGAATCTTAAAACCTATATATTGATATCTCTCTGGAAGTGAGTCAAGGGGGTGTAAAGCCGCATAAACAGAGCCATGAAAAGCAGCTAAACCCCATTATAAAAATAAATTACTTTTAAAAACCCGTAAAACAAAGACAGTGAAAGAGAGAGACATTCTTACAAAATTCGTTCAGAGGCTGTGATGCAACCTGGATTGACCATATCTAGACCCACAGCTGGATGAGACATATGGGTGGACACTCTTGGGGCTGAGAGGTTGGGTGAGGTTGGGTGAGCAAACGCAGACCCTTTAAAGTAATACTGCGTGGTACCCATCCCATGAGTCCCAAATCTCCAGGTTCAAGGGCATCTTCCTACATCGAAAACATGCATGAGTAACCCAGAAGATGGTACACCATGTGATTTTGAAAGGTTTCTAAAACGCACCTCATTTCTCATCTCCTTGTGCTCGGGTTCGCCATTCCAGCTACTTTACTAGCAATCTCCCTCCTTGGAGAATCAGCACCTTTAAGCTCCTGTTCCCTACAGGTTGCAATTTGTCCTGAGGATGAACGGGAAGAGGGGCAACCAATGAGAGACTAGATCTAGGTGTTGGGACAGGCACAGGTCACTCTATTTTCCCAACAGGTTGAAGAATTAACCACAGGCTCAGCCTGCCGCCCGGAACCAGAATAGGGCCTGAGGCAATCCCGTGCTTTTGCGGCCAGCTCCCAAAAAAGACAGTTGAAAAATGGAGCTCAGGGGCACTGCAATTCACAAACCTGCAGAGTTATAAATGATAACTCTCGTCCACAAATACATTGAGGGAAGGCAACGAAGAGGAATTCAAAGCAAGGCAGAATTGCAGGAAACAGATTTCAGGAAGTAGATACGAATCGCCTTTAAAGCACATGAAAAGCGGCAAAACGTCGACAATGATGCCCTTGGCCAAAAAGGGCGTATGCGTTTTTTCCTGAATATATTCAGGAAAAAACGCATACGCCCTTTTTGGCCAACCAAGCAACATGGAAAGGCAAATCAGCGCTACAAAGAAGTCTCGCTTCCCATCGGTGAAAAGGGCCATGCTGCAAAAAGTGTCAAAACGAGAAATGCAGGACAGGCCATGGAGAAATGGCAGCCTTGCTACACTGATGGGCGGAATGTAAATTGCCAACAGCCACTCTGGAGAAGTGTACGTTGTGTCCTGAAACATCGAAAAAAAACAGCTTAGGGAGCATAGGGCACGTCCACTCATGGGCATATAAATTGGAAAAACTAAAAATCAGCAAGACACAGGCACCCGAAAGTTTAGGGCTGCTCTGTTGACAAGAACCTCCACTTCATGACACCTTAAATATCCCAGGAAAGAGAAAAATGGATAAAGAAGTTGTGGTCCTTATGTACAATGGAATATCACTCAGACATGAAATCAATGTTATAAGGCTAGTAGAAGCAAGATGAGTGGAGTTAGGTACGACGATTCTAAGTGAAATAAGTCACACAGAAAAAGACACTTATCATAAGCTATCACTTATAGAGGGAATGTAAAAACCGCTACACTTGAACTGAATTACAAAACAGAACAGAGTCACACGTTTAGAAAACACACTATGGCTGCTTAACGGGAAAGGTGAGGTGGGGTGATGCATAAAACAAGGGTTTCAAATTCGCTCAGATACCGTTCCATACACCCAATATGTAATAGACAAGACCTACTCCTTGCTCAGTGAACTGGACTCAACACCCCCTATTCACCGCACAAGAATATATGTGACTAGTAAGAATCTTAAAACCTATATATTGATATCTCTCTGGAAGTGAGTCAAGGGGGTGTAAAGCCGCATAAACAGAGCCATGAAAAGCAGCTAAACCCCATTATAAAAATAAATTACTTTTAAAAACCCGTAAAACAAAGACAGTGAAAGAGAGAGACATTCTTACAAAATTCGTTCAGAGGCTGTGATGCAAGCTGGATTGACCATATCTAGACCCACAACTGGATGAGACATAAGGGTGGACACTCTTGGGGCTGAGAGGTTGGGTGAGGTTGCGTGAGCAAACGCAGACCCTTTAAAATAATACTGCGTGGTACCCATCCCATGGGTCCCAAATCTCCAGGTTCAAGGGCATCTTCCTACATCGAAAACATGCATGAGAAACCCAGAAGATGGTACACCATGTGATTTTGAAAGGTTTCTAAAACACACCTCATTTCTCATCTCCTTGTGCTCGGGTTCGCCATTCCAGCTACTTTACAAGCAATCTCCCTACTTGGAGAATCAGCACCTTTAAGCTCCTGTTCCCTACAGGTTGCAATTTGTCCTGAGGATGAACGGGAAGAGGGGCAACCAATGAGAGACTAGATCTATGTGTTGGGACAGGCACAGGTCACTCTATTTTCCCAACAGGAAGAAGAATTAACCACAGGCTCAGCCTGCCGCCCAGAACCAGAATAGGGCCTGAGGCAATCCCGAGCTTTTGCGGCCAGCTCCCAAAAAAGACAGTGGAAAAATGGAGCTCAGGGGCACTGCAATTCACAAACCTGCAGAGTTATAAATGATAACTCTCGTCCACAAATATATTGAGGGAAGGCAACGAAGAGGAATTGAAAGCAAGGCAGAATTGCAGGAAACAGATTTCAGGAGGTAGATACGAATCGCCTTTAAAGCACATGAAAAGCGGCAAAACGTCGACAATGATGCCCTTGGCCAAAAAGGGCGTATGCGTTTTTTCCTGAATATATTCAGGAAAAAACGCATACGCCCTTTTTGGCCAACCAAGCAACCTGGAAAGGCAAATCAGCGCTACAAAGAAGTCTCGCTTCCCATCGGTGAAAAGGGCCATGCTGCAAAAAGTGTGAAAACGAGAAATGCAGGACAGGCCATGGAGAAATGGCAGCCTTGCTACACTGATGGGCGGGATGTAAATTGCCAACAACCACTCTGGAGAAGTGTACGTTGTGTCCTGAAACATCGAAAAAAAACAGCTTAGGGAGCATAGGGCACGTCCACTCATGGGCATATAAATTGGAAAAACTAAAAATCAGCAAGACACAGGCACCCGAAAGTTTAGGGCTGCTCTGTTGACAAGAACCTCCACTTCATGACACCTTAAATATCCCAGGAAAGAGAAAAATGGATAAAGAAGTTGTGGTCCTTATGTACAATGGAATATCACTCAGACATGAAATCAATGTTATAAGGCTAGTAGAAGCAAGATGAGTGGAGTTAGGTACGACGATTCTAAGTGAAATAAGTCACACGGAAAAAGACACTTATCATAAGCTATCACTTATAGAGGGAATGTAAAAACCGCTACACTTGAACTGAATTACAAAACAGAACAGAGTCACACGTTTAGAAAACACACTATGGCTGCTTAACGGGAAAGGTGAGGTGGGGTGATGCATAAAACAAGGGTTTCAAATTCGCTCAGATACCGTTCCATACACCCAATATGTAATAGACAAGACCTACTCCTTGCTCAGTGAACTGGACTCAACACCCCCTATTCACCGCACAAGAATATATGTGACTAGTAAGAATCTTAAAACCTATATATTGATATCTCTCTGGAAGTGAGTCAAGGGGGTGTAAAGCCGCATATACAGAGCCATGAAAAGCAGCTAAACCCCATTATAAAAATAAATTACTTTTAAAAACCCGTAAAACAAAGAGAGTGAAAGAGAGAGACATTCTTACAAAATTCGTTCAGAGGCTGTGATGCAACCTGGATTGACCATATCTAGACCCACAGCTGGATGAGACATAAGGGTGGACACTCTTGGGGCTGAGAGGTTGGGTGAGGTTGGGTGAGCAAACGCAGACCCTTTAAAGTAATACTGCGTGGTACCCATCCCATGGGTCCCAAATCTCCAGGTTCAAGGGCATCTTCCTACATCGAAAACATGCATGAGAAACCCAGAAGATGGTACACCATGTGATTTTGAAAGGTTTCTAAAACGCACCTCATTTCTCATCTCCTTGTGCTCGGGTTCGCCATTCCAGCTACTTTACTAGCAATCTCCCTCCTTGGAGAATCAGCACCTTTAAGCTCCTGTTCCCTACAGGTTGCAATTTGTCCTGAGGATGAACGGAAAGAGGGGCAACCAATGAGAGACTAGATCTAGGTGTTGGGACAGGCACAGGTCACTCTATTTTCCCAACAGGTAGAAGAATTAACCACAGGCTCAGAATGCCGCCCGGAACCAGAATAGGGCCTGAGGCAATCCCGTGCTTTTGCGGCCAGCTCCCAAAAAAGACAGTTGAAAAATGGAGCTCACGGGCACTGCAATTCACAAACCTGCAGAGTTATAAATGATAACTCTCGTCCACAAATATATTGAGGGAAGGCAACGAAGAGGAATTCAAAGCAAGGCAGAATTGCAGGAAACAGATTTCAGGAGGTAGATAAGAATCGCCTTTAAAGCACATGAAAAGCGGCAAAACGTCGACAATGATGCCCTTGGCCAAAAAGGGCGTATGCGTTTTTTCCTGAATATATTCAGGAAAAAACGCATACGCCCTTTTTGGCCAACCAAGCAACCTGGAAAGGCAAATCAGCGCTACAAAGAAGTCTCGCTTCCCATCAGTGAAAAGGGCCATGCTGCAAAAAGTGTCAAAACGAGAAATGCAGGACAGGCCATGGAGAAATGGCAGCCTTGCTACACTGATGGGCGGGATGTAAATTGCCAACAACCACTCTGGAGAAGTGTACGTTGTGTCCTGAAACATCGAAAAAAAACAGCTTAGGGAGCATAGGGTACGTCCACTCATGGGCATATAAATTGGAAAAACTAAAAATCAGCAAGACACAGGCACCCGAAAGTTTAGGGCTGCTCTGTTGACAAGAACCTCCACTTCATGACACCTTAAATATCCCAGGAAAGAGAAAAATGGATAAAGAAGTTGTGGTCCTTATGTACAATGGAATATCACTCAGACATGAAATCAATGTTATAAGGCTAGTAGAAGCAAGATGAGTGGAGTTAGGTACGACGATTCTAAGTGAAATAAGTCACACGGAAAAAGACACTTATCATAAGCTATCACTTATAGAGGGAATGTAAAAACCGCTACACTTGAACTGAATTACAAAACAGAACAGAGTCACACGTTTAGAAAACACACTATGGCTGCTTAACGGGAAAGGTGAGGTGGGGTGATGCATAAAACAAGGGTTTCAAATTCGCTCAGATACCGTTCCATACACCCAATATGTAATAGACAAGACCTACTCCTTACTCAGTGAACTGGACTCAACACCCCCTATTCACCGCACAAGAATATATGTGACTAGTAAGAATCTTAAAACCTATATATTGATATCTCTCTGGAAGTGAGTCAAGGGGGTGTAAAGCCGCATAAACACAGCCGTGAAAAGCAGCTAAACCCCATTATAAAAATAAATTACTTTTAAAAACCCGTAAAACAAAGACAGTGAAAGAGAGAGACATTCTTACAAAATTCGTTCAGAGGCTGTGATGCAACCTGGATTGACCATATCTAGACCCACAGCTGGATGAGACATAAGGGTGGACACTCTTGGGGCTGAGAGGTTGGGTGAGGTTGCGTGAGCAAACGCAGACCCTTTAAAGTAATACTGCGTGGTACCCATCCCATGGGTCCCAAATCTCCAGGTTCAAGGGCATCTTCCTACATCGAAAACATGCATGAGAAACCCAGAAGATGGTACACCATGTGATTTTGAAAGGTTTCTAAAACGCACCTCATTTCTCATCTCCTTGTGCTCGGGTTCGCCATTCCAGCTACTTTACTAGCAATCTCCCTCCATGGAGAATCAGCACCTTTAAGCTCCTGTTCCCTACAGGTTGCAATTTGTCCTGAGGATGAACGGGAAGAGGGGCAACCAATGAGAGACTAGATCTAGGTGTTGGGACAGGCACAGGTCACTCTATTTTCCCAACAGGAAGAAGAATTAACCACAGGCTCAGCCTGCCGCCCGGAACCAGAATAGGGCCTGAGGCAATCCCGTGCATTTGCGGCCAGCTCCCAAAAAAGACAGTTGAAAAATGAGCTCAGGGGCACTGCAATTCACAAACCTGCAGAGTTATAAATGATAACTCTCGTCCACAAATATATTGAGGGAAGGCAACGAAGAGGAATTGAAAGCAAGGCAGAATTGCAGGAAACAGATTTCAGGAGGTAGATACGAATCGCCTTTAAAGCACATGAAAAGCGGCAAAACGTCGACAATGATGCCCTTGGCCAAAAAGGGCGTATGCGTTTTTTCCTGAATATATTCAGGAAAAAACGCATACGCCCTTTTTGGACAACCAAGCAACCTGGAAAGGCAAATCAGCGCTACAAAGATGTCTCGCTTCCCATCGGTGAAAAGGGCCATGCTGCAAAAAGTGTCAAAAGGAGAAATGCAGGACAGGCCATGGAGAAATGGCAGCCTTGCTACACTGATGGGCGGGATGTAAATTGCCAAGAGCCACTCTGGAGAAGTGTACGTTGTGTCCTGAAACATCGAAAAAACACAGCTTAGGGAGCATAGGGCACGTCCACTCATGGGCATATAAATTGGAAAAACTAAAAATCAGCAAGACACAGGCACCCGAAAGTTTAGGGCTGCTCTGTTGACAAGAACCTCCACTTCATGACACCTTAAATATCCCAGGAAAGAGAAAAATGGATAAAGAAGTTGTGGTCCTTATGTACAATGGAATATCACTCAGACATGAAATCAATGTTATAAGGCTAGTAGAAGCAAGATGAGTGGAGTTAGGTACGACGATTCTAAGTGAAATAAGTCACACAGAAAAAGACACTTATCATAAGCTATCACTTATAGAGGGAATGTAAAAATCGCTACACTTGAAATGAATTACAAAACAGAACAGAGTCACACGTTTAGAAAACACACTATGGCTGCTTAACGGGAAAGGTGAGGTGGGGTGATGCATAAAACAAGGGTTTCAAATTGGCTCAGATACCGTTCCATACACCCAATATGTAATAGACAAGACCTACTCCTTGCTCAGTGAACTGGACTCAACACCCCCTATTCACCGCACAAGAATATATGTGACTAGTAAGAATCTTAAAACCTATATATTGATATCTCTCTGGAAGTGAGTCAAGTGGGTGTAAAGCCGCATAAACAGAGCCATGAAAAGCAGCTAAACCCCATTATAAAAATAAATTACTTTTAAAAACCCGTAAAACAAAGACAGTGAAAGAGAGAGACATTCTTACAAAATTCGTTCAGAGGCTGTGATGCAACCTGGATTGACCATATCTAGACCCACAGCTGGATGAGACATAAGGGTGGACACTCTTGGGGCTGAGAGGTTGGGTGAGGTTGCGTGAGCAAACGCAGACCCTTTAAAGTAATACTGCGTGGTACCCATCCCATGGGTCCCAAATCTCCAGGTTCAAGGGCATCTTCCTACATCGAAAACATGCATGAGAAACCCAGAAGATGGTACACCATGTGATTTTGAAAGGTTTCTAAAACGCACCTCATTTCTCATCTCCTTGTGCTCGGGTTCGCCATTCCAGCTACTTTACTAGCAATCTCCCTACTTGGAGAATCAGCACCTTTAAGCTCCTGTTCCCTACAGGTTGCAATTTGTCCTGAGGATGAACGGGAAGAGGGGCAACCAATGAGAGACTAGATCTAGGTGTTGGGACAGGCACAGGTCACTCTATTTTCCCAACAGGAAGAAGAATTAACCACAGGCTCAGCCTGCCGCCCTGAACCAGAATAGGGCCTGAGGCAATCCCGTGCTTTTGCGGCCAGCTCCCAAAAAAGACAGTTGAAAAATGGAGCTCAGGGGCACTGCAATTCACAAACCTGCAGAGTTATAAATGATAACTCTCGTCCACAAATATATTGAGGGAAGGCAACGAAGAGGAATTGAAAGCAAGGCAGAATTGCAGGAAACAGATTTCAGGAGGTAGATACGAATCGCCTTTAAAGCACATGAAAAGCGGCAAAACGTCGACAATGATGCCCTTGGCCAAAAAGGGCGTATGCGTTTTTTCCTGAATATATTCAGGAAAAAACGCATACGCCCTTTTTGGCCAACCAAGCAACCTGGAAAGGCAAATCAGCGCTACAAAGAAGTCTCGCTTCCCATCGGTGAAAAGGGCCATGCTGCAAAAAGTGTGAAAACGAGAAATGCAGGACAGGCCATGGGGAAATGGCAGCCTTGCTACACTGATGGGCGGGATGTAAATTGCCAACAACCACTCTGGAGAAGTGTACGTTGTGTCCTGAAACATCGAAAATAAACAGCTTAGGGAGCATAGGGCACGTCCACTCATGGGCATATAAATTGGAAAAACTAAAAATCAGCAAGACACAGGCACCCGAAAGTTTAGGGCTGCTCTGTTGACAAGAACCTCCACTTCATGACACCTTAAATATCCCAGGAAAGAGAAAAATGGATAAAGAAGTTGTGGTCCTTATGTACAATGGAATATCACTCAGACATGAAATCAATGTTATAAGGCTAGTAGAAGCAAGATGAGTGGAGTTAGGTACGACGATTCTAAGTGAAATAAGTCACACAGAAAAAGACACTTATCATAAGCTATCACTTATAGAGGGAATGTAAAAACCGCTACACTTGAACTGAATTACAAAACAGAACAGAGTCACACGTTTAGAAAACACACTATGGCTGCTTAAAGGGAAAGGTGAGGTGGGGTGATGCATAAAACAAGGGTTTCAAATTCGCTCAGATACCGTTCCATACACCCAATATGTAATAGACAAGACCTACTCCTTGCTCAGTGAACTGGACTCAACACCCCCTATTCACCGCACAAGAATATATGTGACTAGTAAGAATCTTAAAACCTATATATTGATATCTCTCTGGAAGTGAGTCAAAGGGGTGTAAAGCCGCATAAACAGAGCCATGAAAAGCAGCTAAACCCCATTATAAAAATAAATTACTTTTAAAAACCCGTAAAACAAAGAGAGTGAAAGAGAGAGACATTCTTACAAAATTCGTTCAGAGGCTGTGATGCAACCTGGATTGACCATATCTAGACCCACAGCTGGATGAGACATAAGGGTGGACACTCTTGGGGCTGAGAGGTTGGGTGAGGTTGCGTGAGCAAACGCAGACCCTTTAAAGTAATACTGCGTGGTACCCATCCCATGGGTCCCAAATCTCCAGGTTCAAGGGCATCTTCCTACATCGAAAACATGCATGAGAAACCCAGAAGATGGTACACCATGTGATTTTGAAAGGTTTCTAAAACGCACCTCATTTCTCATCTCCTTGTGCTCGGGTTCGCCATTCCAGCTACTTTACTAGCAATCTCCCTCCTTGGAGAATCAGCACCTTTAAGCTCCTGTTCCCTACAGGTTGCAATTTGTCCTGAGGATGAACGGGAAGAGGGGCAACCAATGAGAGACTAGATCTAGGTTTTGGGACAGGCACAGGTCACTCTATTTTCCCAACAGGAAGAAGAATTAACCACAGGCTCAGCCTGCCGCCCGGAACCAGAATAGGGCCTGAGGCAATCCCGTGCTTTTGCGGCCAGCTCCCAAAAAAGACAGTTGAAAAATGGAGCTCAGGGGCACTGCAATTCACAAACCTGCAGAGTTATAAATGATAACTCTCGTCCACAAATATATTGAGGGAAGGCAACGAAGAGGAATTCAAAGCAACGCAGAATTGCAGGAAACAGATTTCAGGATGAAGATACGAATCGCCTTTAAAGCACATGAAAAGCGGCAAAACTTCGACAATGATGCCCTTGGCCAAAAAGGGCGTATGCCTTTTTTCCTGAATATATTCAGGAAAAAACGCATACGCCCTTTTTGGCCAACCAAGCAACCTGGAAAGGCAAATCAGCGCTACAAAGAAGTCTCGCTTCCCATCGGTGAAAACGGCCATGCTGCAAAAAGTGTCAAAACGAGAAATGCAGGACAGGCCATGGAGAAATGGCAGCCTTGCTACACTGATGGGCGGAATGTAAATTGCCAAGAGCCACTCTGGAGAAGTGTACGTTGTGTCCTGAAACATCGAAAAAAAACAGCTTAGGGAGCATAGGGCACGTCCACTCATGGGCATATAAATTGGAAAAACTAAAAATCAGCAAGACACAGGCACCCGAAAGTTTAGGGCTGCTCTGTTGACAAGAACCTCCACTTCATGACACCTTAAATATACCAGGAAAGAAAAAAATGGATAAAGAAGTTGTGGTCCTTATGTAAAATGGAATATCACTCAGACATGAAATCAATGTTATAAGGCTAGTAGAAGCAAGATGAGTGGAGTTAGGTACGACGATTCTAAGTGAAATTAGTCACACGGAAAAAGACACTTATATTAAGCTATCACTTATAGAGGGAATGTAAAAACCGCTACACTTGAACTGAATTACAAAACAGAACAGAGTCACACGTTTAGAAAACACACTATGGCTGCTTAACGGGAAAGGTGAGGTGGGGTGATGCATAAAACAAGGGTTTCAAATTCGCTCAGATACCGTTCCATACACCCAATATGTAATAGACAAGACCTACTCCTTGCTCAGTGAACTGGACTCAACACCCCCTATTCACCGCACAAGAATATATGTGACTAGTAAGAATCTTAAAACCTATATATTGATATCTCTCTGGAAGTGAGTCAAGTGGGTGTAAAGCCGCATAAACAGAGCCATGAAAAGCAGCTAAACCCCATTATAAAAATAAATTACTTTTAAAAACCCGTAAAACAAAGACAGTGAAAGAGAGAGACATTCTTACAAAATTCGTTCAGAGGCTGTGATGCAACCTGGATTGACCATATCTAGACCCACAGCTGGATGAGACATAAGGGTGGACACTCTTGGGGCTGAGAGGTTGGGTGAGGTTGCGTGAGCAAACGCAGACCCTTTAAAGTAATACTGCGTGGTACCCATCCCATGGGTCCCAAATCTCCAGGTTCAAGGGCATCTTCCTACATCGAAAACATGCATGAGAAACCCAGAAGATGGTACACCATGTGATTTTGAAAGGTTTCTAAAACGCACCTCATTTCTCATCTCCTTGTGCTCGGGTTCGCCATTCCAGCTACTTTACTAGCAATCTCCCTCCTTGGAGAATCAGCACCTTTAAGCTCCTGTTCCCTACAGGTTGCAATTTGTCCTGAGGATGAACGGGAAGAGGGGCAACCAATGAGAGACCAGATCTAGGTTTTGGGACAGGCACAGGTCACTCTATTTTCCCAACAGGAAGAAGAATTAACCACAGGCTCAGCCTGCCGCCCGGAACCAGAATAGGGCCTGAGGCAATCCCGTGCTTTTGCGGCCAGCTCCCAAAAAAGACAGTTGAAAAATGGAGCTCAGGGGCACTGCAATTCACAAACCTGCAGAGTTATAAATGATAACTCTCGTCCACAAATATATTGAGGGAAGGCAACGAAGAGGAATTCAAAGCAACGCAGAATTGCAGGAAACAGATTTCAGGAAGTAGATACGAATCGCCTTTAAAGCACATGAAAAGCGGCAAAACGTCGACAATGATGCCCTTGGCCAAAAAGGGCGTATGCCTTTTTTCCTGAATATATTCAGGAAAAAACGCATACGCCCTTTTTGGCCAACCAAGCAACCTGGAAAGGCAAATCAGCGCTACAAAGAAGTCTCGCTTCCCATCGGTGAAAAGGGCCATGCTGCAAAAGTGTCAAAACGAGAAATGCAGGACAGGCCATGGAGAAATGGCAGCCTTGCTACACTGATGGGCGGAATGTAAATTGCCAACAGCCACTCTGGAGAAGTGTACGTTGTGTCCTGAAACATCGAAAAAAAACAGCTTGGGGAGCATAGGGCACGTCCACTCATGGGCATATAAATTGGAAAAACTAAAAATCAGCAAGACACAGGCACCCGAAAGTTTAGGGCTGCTCTGTTGACAAGAACCTCCACTTCATGACACCTTAAATATCCCAGGAAAGAGAAAAATGGATAAAGAAGTTGTGGTCCTTATGTAAAATGGAATATCACTCAGACATGAAATCAATGTTATAAGGCTAGTAGAAGCAAGATGAGTGGAGTTAGGTACGACGATTCTAAGTGAAATAAGTCACACGGAAAAAGACACTTATCATAAGCTATCACTTATAGAGGGAATGTAAAAACCGCTACACTTGAACTGAATTACAAAACAGAACAGAGTCACACGTTTAGAAAACACACTATGGCTGCTTAACGGGAAAGGTGAGGTGGGGTGATGCATAAAACAAGGGTTTCAAATTCGCTCAGATACCGTTCCATACACCCAATATGTAATAGACAAGACCTACTCCTTGCTCAGTGAACTGGACTCAACACCCCCTATTCACCGCACAAGAATATATGTGACTAGTAAGAATCTTAAAACCTATATATTGATATCTCTCTGGAAGTGAGTCAAGGGGGTGTAAAGCCGCATAAACAGAGCCATGAAAAGCAGCTAAACCCCATTATAAAAATAAATTACTTTTAAAAACACGTAAAACAAAGAGAGTGAAAGAGAGAGACATTCTTACAAAATTCGTTCAGAGGCTGTGATGCAACCTGGATTGACCATATCTAGACCCACAGCTGGATGAGACATAAGGGTGGACACTCTTGGGGCTGAGAGGTTGGGTGAGGTTGCGTGAGCAAACGCAGACCCTTTAAAGTAATACTGCGTGGTACCCATCCCATGGGTCCCATATCTCCAGGTTCAAGGGCATCTTCCTACATCGAAAACATGCATGAGAAACCCAGAAGATGGTACACCATGTGATTTTGAAAGGTTTCTAAAACGCACCTCATTTCTCATCTCCTTGTGCTCGGGTTCGCCATTCCAGCTACTTTACTAGCAATCTCCCTCCTTGGAGAATCAGCACCTTTAAGCTCCTGTTCCCTACAGGTTGCAATTTGTCCTGAGGATGAACGGGAAGAGGGGCAACCAATGAGAGACCAGATCTAGGTTTTGGGACAGGCACAGGTCACTCTATTTTCCCAACAGGAAGAAGAATTAACCACAGGCTCAGCCTGCCGCCCGGAACCAGAATAGGGCCTGAGGCAATCCCGTGCTTTTGCGGCCAGCTCCCAAAAAAGACAGTTGTAAAATGGAGCTCAGGGGCACTGCAATTCACAAACCTGCAGAGTTATAAATGATAACTCTCGTCCACAAATATATTGAGGGAAGGCAACGAAGAGGAATTCAAAGCAAGGCAGAATTGCAGGAAACAGATTTCAGGAGGTAGATACGAATCGCCTTTAAAGCACATGAAAAGCGGCAAAACGTCGACAATGATGCCCTTGGCCAAAAAGGGCGTATGCCTTTTTTCCTGAATATATTCAGGAAAAAACGCATACGCCCTTTTTGGCCAACCAAGCAACCTGGAAAGGCAAATCAGCGCTACAAAGAAGTCTGGCTTCCCATCGGTGAAAAGGGCCATGCTGCAAAAAGTGTCAAAACGAGAAATGCAGGACAGGCCATGGAGAAATGGCAGCCTTGCTACACTGATGGGCGGAATGTAAATTGCCAAGAGCCACTCTGGAGAAGTGTACGTTGTGTCCTGAAACATCGAAAAAAAACAGCTTAGGGAGCATAGGGCACGTCCACTCATGGGCATATAAATTGGAAAAACTAAAAATCAGCAAGACAGAGGCACCCGAAAGTTTAGGGCTGCTCTGTTGACAAGAACCTCCACTTCATGACACCTTAAATATCCCAGGAAAGAGAAAAATGGATAAAGAAGAAGTGGTCCTTATGTACAATGGAATATCACTCAGACATGAAATCAATGTTATAAGGCTAGTAGAAGCAAGATGAGTGGAGTTAGGTACGACGATTCTAAGTGAAATAAGTCACACAGAAAAAGACACTTATCATAAGCTATCACTTATAGAGGGAATGTAAAAACCGCTACACTTGAACTGAATTACAAAACAGAACAGAGTCACACGTTTAGAAAACACACTATGGCTGCTTAATGGGAAAGGTGAGGTGGGGTGATGCATAAAACAAGGGTTTCAAATTCTCTCAGATACCGTTCCATACACCCAATATGTAATAGACAAGACCTACTCCTTGCTCAGTGAACTGGACTCAACACCCCCTATTCACCGCACAAGAATATATGTGACTAGTAAGAATCTTAAAACCTATATATTGATATCTCTCTGGAAGTGAGTCAAGGGGGTGTAAAGCCGCATAAACAGAGCCATGAAAAGCAGCTAAACCCCATTATAAAAATAAATTACTTTTAAAAACCCGTAAAACAAAGAGAGTGAAAGAGAGAGACATTCTTACAAAATTCGTTCAGAGGCTGTGATGCAACCTGGATTGACCATATCTAGACCCACAGCTGGATGAGACATAAGGGTGGACACTCTTGGGGCTGAGAGGTTGGGTGAGGTTGGGTGAGCAAACGCAGACCCTTTAAAGTAATACTGCGTGGTACCCATCCCATGGGTCCCAAATCTCCAGGTTCAAGGGCATCTTCCTACATCGAAAACATGCATGAGAAACCCAGAAGATGGTACACCATGTGATGTTGAAAGGTTTCTAAAACGCACCTCATTTCTCATCTCCTTGTGCTCGGGTTCGCCATTCCAGCTACTTTACTAGCAATCTCCCTCCTTGGAGAATCAGCACCTTTAAGCTCCTGTTCCCTACAGGTTGCAATTTGTCCTGAGGATGAACGGGAAGAGGGGCAACCAATGAGAGACTAGATCTAGGTGTTGGGACAGGCACAGGTCACTCTATTTTCCCAACAGGAAGAAGAATTAACCACAGGCTCAGCCTGCCGCCCGGAACCAGAAGAGGGCCTGAGGCAATCCCGTGCTTTTGCGGCCAGCTCCCAAAAAAGACAGTTGAAAAATGGAGCTCAGGGGCACTGCAATTCACAAACCTGCAGAGTTATAAATGATAACTCTCGTCCACAAATATATTGAGGGAAGGCAACGAAGAGGAATTCAAAGCAAGGCAGAATTGCAGGAAACAGATTTCAGGAGGTAGATACGAATCGCCCTTAAAGCACATGAAAAGCGGCAAAACGTCGACAATGATGCCCTTGGCCAAAAAGGGCGTATGCGTTTTTTCCTGAATATATTCAGGAAAAAACGCATACGCCCTTTTTGGCCAACCAAGCAACCTGGAAAGGCAAATCAGCGCTACAAAGAAGTCTCGCTTCCCATCGGTGAAAAGGGCCATGCTGCAAAAAGTGTCAAAACGAGAAATGCAGGACAGGCCATGGAGAAATGGCAGCCTTGCTACACTGATGGGCGGGATGTAAATTGCCAAGAGCCACTCTGGAGAAGTGTACGTTGTGTCCTGAAACATCGAAAAAAAACAGCTTAGGGAGCATAGGGCACGTCCACTCATGGGCATATAAATTGGAAAAACTAAAAATCACCAAGACAAAGGCACCCGAAAGTTTAGGGCTGCTCTGTTGACAAGAACCTCCACTTCATGACACCTTAAATATCCCAGGAAAGAGAAAAATGGATAAAGAAGTTGTGGTCCTTATGTATAATGGAATATCACTCAGACATGAAATCAATGTTATAAGGCTAGTAGAAGCAAGATGAGTGGAGTTAGGTACGACGATTCTAAGTGAAATAAGTCACACAGAAAAAGACACTTATCATAAGCTATCACTTATAGAGGGAATGTAAAAACCGCTACACTTGAACTGAATTACAAAACAGAACAGAGTCACACGTTTAGAAAACACACTATGGCTGCTTAACGGGAAAGGTGAGGTGGGGTGATGCATAAAACAAGGGTTTCAAATTCGCTCAGATACCGTTCCATACACCCAATATGTAATAGACAAGACCTACTCCTTGCTCAGTGAACTGGACTCAACACCCCCTATTCACCGCACAAGAATATATGTGACTAGTAAGAATCTTAAAACCTATATATTGATATCTCTCTGGAAGTGAGTCAAGTGGGTGTAAAGCCGCATAAACAGAGCCATGAAAAGCAGCTAAACCCCATTATAAAAATAAATTACTTTTAAAAACCCGTAAAACAAAGAGAGTGAAAGAGAGAGACATTCTTACAAAATTCGTTCAGAGGCTGTGATGCAACCTGGATTGACCATATCTAGACCCACAGCTGGATGAGACATAAGGGTGGACACTCTTGGGGCTGAGAGGTTGGGTGAGGTTGCGTGAGCAAACACAGACCCTTTAAAGTAATACTGCGTGGTACCCATCCCATGGGTCCCAAATCTCCAGGTTCAAGGGCATCTTCCTACATCGAAAACATGCATGAGAAACCCAGAAGATGGTACATCAGGTGATTTTGAAAGGTTTCTAAAACGCACCTCATTTCTCATCTCCTTGTGCTCGGGTTCTCCATTCCAGCTACTTTACTAGCAATCTCCCTAATTGGAGAATCAGCACCTTTAAGCTCCTGTTCCCTACAGGTTGCAATTTGTCCTGAGGATGAACGGGAAGAGGGGCAACCAATGAGAGACTAGATCTAGGTGTTGGGACAGGCACAGGTCACTCTATTTTCCCAACAGGAAGAAGAATTAACCACAGGCTCAGCCTGCCGCCCGGAACCAGAATAGGGCCTGAGGCAATCCCGTGCTTTTGCGGCCAGCTCCCAAAAAAGACAGTTGAAAAATGGAGCTCAGGGGCACTGCAATTCACAAACCTGCAGAGTTATAAATGATAACTCTCGTCCACAAATATATTGAGGGAAGGCAACGAAGAGGAATTGAAAGCAAGGCAGAATTGCAGGAAACAGATTTCAGGAGGTAGATACGAATCGCCTTTAAAGCACATGAAAAGCGGCAAAACGTCGACAATGATGCCCTTGGCCAAAAAGGGCGTATGCGTTTTTTCCTGAATATATTCAGGAAAAAACGCATACGCCCTTTTTGGCCAACCAAGCAACCTGGAAAGGCAAATCAGCGCTACAAAGAAGTCTCGCTTCCCATCGGTGAAAAGGGCCATGCTGCAAAAAGTGTCAAAACGAGAAATGCAGGACAGGCCATGGAGAAATGGCAGCCTTGCTACACTGATGGGCGGGATGTAAATTGCCAACAGCCACTCTGGAGAAGTGTACGTTGTGTCCTGAAACATCGAAAAAAAACAGCTTAGGGAGCATAGGGCACGTCCACTCATGGGCATATAAATTGGAAAAACTAAAAATCAGCAAGACACAGGCACCCGAAAGTTTAGGGCTGCTCTGTTGACAAGAACCTCCACTTCATGACACCTTAAATATCGCAGGAAAGAGAAAAATGGATAAAGAAGTTGTGGTCCTTATGTACAATGGAATATCACTCAGACATGAAATCAATGTTATAAGGCTAGTAGAAGCAAGATGAGTGGAGTTAGGTACGACGATTCTAAGTGAAATAAGTCACACAGAAAAAGACACTTATCATAAGCTATCACTTATAGAGGGAATGTAAAAACCGCTACACTTGAACTGAATTACAAAACAGAACAGAGTCACACGTTTAGAAAACACACTATGGCTGCTTAACGGGAAAGGTGAGGTGGGGTGATGCATAAAACAAGGGTTTCAAATTCGCTCAGATACCGTTCCATACACCCAATATGTAATAGACAAGACCTACTCCTTGCTCAGTGAACTGGACTCAACACCCCCTATTCACCGCACAAGAATATATGTGACTAGTAAGAATCTTAAAACCTATATATTGATATCTCTCTGGAAGTGAGTCAAGTGGGTGTAAAGCCGCATAAACAGAGCCATGAAAAGCAGCTAAACCCCATTATAAAAATAAATTACTTTTAAAAACCCGTAAAACAAAGAGAGTGAAAGAGAGAGACATTCTTACAAAATTCGTTCAGAGGCTGTGATGCAACCTGGATTGACCATATCTAGAGCCACAGCTGGATGAGACATAAGGGTGGACACTCTTGGGGCTGAGAGGTTGGGTGAGGTTGCGTGAGCAAACGCAGACCCTTTAAAGTAATACTGCGTGGTACCCATCCCATGGGTCCCAAATCTCCAGGTTCAAGGGCATCTTCCTACATCGAAAACATGCATGAAAAACCCAGAAGATGGTACACCATGTGATTTTGAAAGATTTCTAAAACGCACCTCATTTCTCATCTCCTTGTGCTCGGGTTCGCCATTCCAGCTACTTTACTAGCAATCTCCCTCCTTGGAGAATCAGCACCTTTAAGCTCCTGTTCCCTACAGGTTGCAATTTGTCCTGAGGATGAACGGGAAGAGGGGCAACCAATGAGAGACTAGATCTAGGTGTTGGGACAGGCACAGGTCACTCTATTTTCCCAACAGGAAGAAGAATTAACCACAGGCTCAGCCTGCCGCCCGGAACCAGAATAGGGCCTGAGGCAATCCCGTGCTTTTGCGGCCAGCTCCCAAAAAAGACAGTTGAAAAATGGATCTCAGGGGCACAGCATTTCACAAACCTGCAGAGTTATAAATGATAACTCTCGTCCACAAATATATTGAGGGAAGGCAACGAAGAGGAATTGAAAGCAAGGCAGATTTGCAGGAAACAGATTTCAGGAGGTAGATACGAATCGCCTTTAAAGCACATGAAAAGCGGCAAAACGTCGACAATGATGCCCTTGGCCAAAAAGGGCGTATGCGTTTTTTCCTGAATATATTCAGGAAAAAACGCATACGCCCTTTTTGGCCAAACAAGCAACCTGGAAAGGCAAATCAGCGCTACAAAGAAGTCTCGCTTCCCATCGGTGAAAAGGGCCATGCTGCAAAAAGTGTCAAAACGAGAAATGCAGGACAGGCCATGGAGAAATGGCAGCCTTGCTACACTGATGGGCGGGATGTAAATTGCCAACAGCCACTCTGGAGAAGTGTACGTTGTGTCCTGAAACATCGAAAAAAAACAGCTTAGGGAGCATAGGGCACGTCCACTCATGGGCATATAAATTGGAAAAACTAAAAATCACCAAGACAAAGGCACCCGAAAGTTTAGGGCTGCTCTGTTGACAAGAACCTCCACTTCATGACACCTTAAATATCCCAGGAAAGAGAAAAATGGATAAAGAAGTTGTGGTCCTTATGTACAATGGAATATCACTCAGACATGAAATCAATGTTATAAGGCTAGTAGAAGCAAGATGAGTGGAGTTAGGTACGACGATTCTAAGTGAAATAAGTCACACAGAAAAAGACACTTATCATAAGCTATCACTTATAGAGGGAATGTAAAAACCGCTACACTTGAACTGAATTACAAAACAGAACAGAGTCACACGTTTAGAAAACACACTATGGCTGCTTAACGGGAAAGGTGAGGTGGGGTGATGCATAAAACAAGGGTTTCAAATTCGCTCAGATACCGTTCCATACACACAATATGTAATAGACAAGACCTACTCCTTGCTCAGTGAACTGGACTCAACACCCCCTATTCACCGCACAAGAATATATGTGACTAGTAAGAATCTTAAAACCTATATATTGATATCTCTCTGGAAGTGAGTCAAGGGGGTGTAAAGGCGCATAAACAGAGCCATGAAAAGCAGCTAAACCCCATTATAAAAATAAATTACTTTTAAAAACCCGTAAAACAAAGAGAGTGAAAGAGAGAGACATTCTTACAAAATTCGTTCAGAGGCTGTGATGCAACCTGGATTGACCATATCTAGACCCACAGCTGGATGAGACATAAGGGTGGACACTCTTGGGGCTGAGAGGTTGGGTGAGGTTGGGTGAGCAAACGCAGACCCTTTAAAGTAATACTGCGTGGTACCCATCCCATGGGTCCCAAATCTCCAGGTTCAAGGGCATCTTCCTACATCGAAAACATGCATGAGAAACCCAGAAGATGGTACACCATGTGATTTTGAAAGGTTTCTAAAACGCACCTCATTTCTCATCTCTTTGTGCTCGGGTTCGCCATTCCAGCTACTTTACTAGCAATCTCCCTACTTGGAGAATCAGCACCTTTAAGCTCCTGTTCCCTACAGGTTGCAATTTGTCCTGAGGATGAACGGGAAGAGGGGCAACCAATGAGAGACTAGATCTAGGTGTTGGGACAGGCACAGGTCACTCTATTTTCCCAACAGGAAGAAGAATTAACCACAGGCTCAGCCTGCCGCCCGGAACCAGAATAGGGCCTGAGGCAATCCCGTGCTTTTGCGGCCAGCTCTCAAAAAAGACAGTTGAAAAATGGAGCTCAGGGGCACTGCAATTCACAAACCTGCAGAGTTATAAATGATAACTCTCGTCCACAAATATATTGAGGGAAGGAAACGAAGAGGAATTCAAAGCAAGGCAGAATTGCAGGAAACAGATATCAGGAGGTAGATACGAATCGACTTTAAAGCATATGAAAAGCGGCAAAACGTCGACAATGATGCCCTTGGCCAAAAAGGGCGTATGCCTTTTTTCCTGAATATATTCAGGAAAAAACGCATACGCACTTTTTGGCCAACCAAGCAACCTGGAAAGGCAAATCAGCGCTACAAAGAAGTCTCGCTTCCCATCGGTGAAAAGGGCCATGCTGCAAAAAGTGTCAAAACGAGAAATGCAGGACAGGCCATGGAGAAATGGCAGCCTTGCTACACTGATGGGCGGGATGTAAATTGCCAACAGCCACTCTGGAGAAGTGTACGTTGTGTCCTGAAACATCGAAAAAAAACAGCTTAGGGAGCATAGGGCACGTCCACTCATGGGCATATAAATTGGAAAAACTAAAAATCAGCAAGACACAGGCACCCGAAAGTTTAGGGCTGCTCTGTTGACAAGAACCTCCACTTCATGACACCTTAAATATCCCAGGAAAGAGAAAAATGGATAAAGAAATTGTGGTCCTTATGTACAATGGAATATCACTCAGACATGAAATCAATGTTATAAGGCTAGTAGAAGCAAGATGAGTGGAGTTAGGTACGACGATTCTAAGTGAAATAAGTCACACAGAAAAAGACACTTATCATAAGCTATCACTTATAGAGGGAATGTAAAAACCGCTACAGTTGAACTGAATTACAAAACAGAACAGAGTCACACGTTTAGAAAACACACTATGGCTGCTTAACGGGAAAGGTGAGGTGGGGTGATGCATAAAACAAGGGTTTCAAATTCGCTCAGATACCGTTCCATACACCCAATATGTAATAGACAAGACCTACTCCTTGCTCAGTGAACTGGACTCAACACCCCCTATTCACCGCACAAGAATATATGTGACTAGTAAGAATCTTAAAACCTATATATTGATATCTCTCTGGAAGTGAGTCAAGGGGGTGTAAAGCCGCATAAACAGAGCCATGAAAAGCAGCTAAACCCCATTATAAAAATAAATTACTTTTAAAAACCCGTAAAACAAAGACAGTGAAAGAGAGAGACATTCTTACAAAATTCGTTCAGAGGCTGTGATGCAACCTGGATTGACCATATCTAGACCCACAGCTGGATGAGACATAAGGGTGGACACTCTTGGGGCTGAGAGGTTGGGTGAGGTTGCGTGAGCAAACGCAGACCCTTTAAAGTAATACTGCGTGGTACCCATCCCATGGGTCCCAAATCTCCAGGTTCAAGGGCATCTTCCTACATCGAAAACATGCATGAGAAACCCAGAAGATGGTACACCATGTGATTTTGAAAGGTTTCTAAAACGCACCTCATTTCTCATCTCCTTGTGCTCGGGTTCGCCATTCCAGCTACTTTACTAGCAATCTCCCTACTTGGAGAATCAGCACCTTTAAGCTCCTGTTCCCTACAGGTTGCAATTTGTCCTGAGGATGAACGGGAAGAGGGGCAACCAATGAGAGACTAGATCTAGGTGTTGGGACAGGCACAGGTCACTCTATTTTCCCAACAGGAAGAAGAATTAACCACAGGCTCAGCCTGCCGCCCGGAACCAGAATAGGGCCTGAGGCAATCCCGTGCTTTTGCGGCCAGCTCCCAAAAAAGACAGTTGAAAAATGGAGCTCAGGGGCACTGAAATTCACAAACATGCAGAGTTATAAATGATAACTCTCGTCCACAAATATATTGAGGGAAGGCAACGAAGAGGAATTCAAAGCAAGGCAGAATTGCAGGAAACAGATTTCAGGAGGTAGATACGAATCGCCTTTAAAGCACATGAAAAGCGGCAAAACGTCGACAATGATGCCCTTGGCCAAAAAGGGCGTATGCGTTTTTTCCTGAATATATTCCGGAAAAAACGCATACGCCCTTTTTGGCCAACCAAGCAACCTGGAAAGGCAAATCAGCGCTACAAAGAAGTCTCGCTTCCCATCGGTGAAAAGGGCCATGCTGCAAAAAGTGTCAAAACGAGAAATGCAGGACAGGCCATGGAGAAATGGCAGCCTTGCTACACTGATGGGCGGGATGTAAATTGCCAACAGCCACTCTGGAGAAGTGTACGTTGTGTCCTGAAACATCGAAAAAAAACAGCTTAGGGAGCATAGGGCACGTCCACTCATGGGCATATAAATTGGAAAAACTAAAAATCAGCAAGACACAGGCACCCGAAAGTTTAGGGCTGCTCTGTTGACAAGAACCTCCACTTCATGACACCTTAAATATCCCAGGAAAGAGAAAAATGGATAAAGAAGTTGTGGTCCTTATGTACAATGGAATATCACTCAGACATGAAATCAATGTTATAAGGCTAGTAGAAGCAAGATGAGTGGAGTTAGGTACGACGATTCTAAGTGAAAAAAGTCACATAGAAAAAGACACTTATCATAAGCTATCACTTATAGAGGGAATGTAAAAACCGCTACACTTGAACTGAATTACAAAACAGAACAGAGTCACACGTTTAGAAAACACACTATGGCTGCTTAACGGGAAAGGTGAGGTGGGGTCATGCATAAAACAAGGGTTTCAAATTCGCTCAGATACCGTTCCATACACCCAGTATGTAATGGACAAGACCTACTCCTTGCTCAGTGAACTGGACTCAACACCCCCTATTCACCGCACAAGAATATATGCGACTAGTAAGAATCTTAAAACCTATATATTGATATCTCTCTGGAAGTGAGTCAAGGGGGTGTAAAGCCGCATAAACAGAGCCATGAAAAGCAGCTAAACCCCATTATAAAAATAAATTACTTTTAAAAACCCGTAAAACAAAGAGAGTGAAAGAGAGAGACATTCTTACAAAATTCGTTCAGAGGCTGTGATGCAACCTGGATTGACCATATCTAGACCCACAGCTGGATGAGACATAAGGGTGGACACTCTTGGGGCTGAGAGGTTGGGTGAGGTTGGGTGAGCAAACGCAGACCCTTTAAAGTAATACTGCGTGGTACCCATCCCATGGGTCCCAAATCTCCAGGTTCAAGGGCATCTTCCTACATCGAAAACATGCATGAGAAACCCAGAAGATGGTACACCATGTGATTTTGAAAGGTTTCTAAAACGCACCTCATTTCTCATCTCCTTGTGCTCGGGTTCGCCATTCCAGCTACTTTACTAGCAATCTCCCTCCTTGGAGAATCAGCACCTTTAAGCTCCTGTTCCCTACAGGTTGCAATTTGTCCTGAGGATGAACGGGAAGAGGGGCAACCAATGAGAGACTAGATCTAGGTGTTGGGACAGGCACAGGTCACTCTATTTTCCCAACAGGAAGAAGAATTAACCACAGGCTCAGCCTGCCGCCAGGAACCAGAATAGGGCCTGAGGCAATCCCGTGCTTTTGCGGCCAGCTCCCAAAAAAGACAGTTGAAAAATGGAGCTCAGGGGCACTGCAATTCACAAACCTGCAGAGTTATAAATGATAACTATCGTCCACAAATATATTGAGGGAAGGAAACGAAGAGGAATTCAAAGCAAGGCAGAATTGCAGGAAACAGATTTCAGGAGGTAGATACGAATCGCCTTTAAAGCACATGAAAAGCGGCAGAACGTCGACAATGATGCCCTTGGCCAAAAAGGGCGTATGCCTTTTTTCCTGAATATATTCAGGAAAAAACGCATACGCCCTTTTTGGCCAACCAAGCAACCTGGAAAGGCAAATCAGCGCTACAAAGAAGTCTCGCTTCCCATCGGTGAAAAGGGCCATGCTGCAAAAAGTGTCAAAACGAGAAATGCAGGACAGGCCATGGAGAAATGGCAGCCTTGCTACACTGATGAGCGGGATGTAAATTGCCAACAGCCACTCTGGAGAAGTGTACGTTGTGTCCTGAAACATCGAAAAAAAACAGCTTAGGGAGCATAGGGCACGTCCACTCATGGGCATATAAATTGGAAAAACTAAAAATCAGCAAGACACAGGCACCCGAAAGTTTAGGGCTGCTCTGTTGACAAGAACCTCCACTTCATGACACCTTAAATATCCCAGGAAAGAGAAAAATGGATAAAGAAGTTGTGGTCCTTATGTACAATGGAATATCACTCAGACATGAAATCAATGTTATAAGGCTAGTAGAAGCAAGATGAGTGGAGTTAGGTACGACGATTCTAAGTGAAATAAGTCACACGGAAAAAGACACTTATCATAAGCTATCACTTATAGAGGGAATGTAAAAACCGCTACACTTGAACTGAATTACAAAACAGAACAGAGTCACACGTTTAGAAAACACACTATGGCTGCTTAACGGGAAAGGTGAGGTGGGGTGATGCATAAAACAAGGGTTTCAAATTCGCTCAGATACCGTTCCATACACCCAATATGTAATAGACAAGACCTACTCCTTGCTCAGTGAACTGGACTCAACACCCCCTATTCACCGCACAAGAATATATGTGACTAGTAAGAATCTTAAAACCAATATATTGATATCTCTCTGGAAGTGAGTCAAGTGGGTGTAAAGCCGCATAAACAGAGCCATGAAAAGCAGCTAAACCCCATTATAAAAATAAATTACTTTTAAAAACACGTAAAACAAAGAGAGTGAAAGAGAGAGACATTCTTACAAAATTCGTTCAGAGGCTGTGATGCAACCTGGATTGACCATATCTAGACCCACAGCTGGATGAGACATAAGGGTGGACACTCTTGGGGCTGAGAGGTTGGGTGAGGTTGCGTGAGCAAACACAGACCCTTTAAAGTAATACTGCGTGGTACCCATCCCATGGGTCCCAAATCTCCAGGTTCAAGGGCATCTTCCTACATCGAAAACATGCATGAGAAACCCAGAAGATGGTACACCATGTGATTTTGAAAGGTTTCTAAAACGCACCTCATTTCTCATCTCCTTGTGCTCAGGTTCGCCATTCCAGCTACTTTACTAGCAATCTCCCTACTTGGAGAATCAGCACCTTTAAGCTCCTGTTCCCTACAGGTTGCAATTTGTCCTGAGGATGAACGGGAAGAGGGGCAACCAATGAGAGACTAGATCTAGGTGTTGGGACAGGCACAGGTCACTCTATTTTCCCAACAGGAAGAAGAATTAACCACAGGCTCAGCCTGCCGCCCGGAACCAGAATAGGGCCTGAGGCAATCCCGTGCTTTTGCGGCCAGCTCCCAAAAAAGACAGTTGAAAAATGGAGCTCAGGGGCACTGAAATTCACAAACATGCAGAGTTATAAATGATAACTCTCGTCCACAAATATATTGAGGGAAGGCAACGAAGAGGAATTGAAAGCAAGGCAGAATTGCAGGAAACAGATTTCAGGAGGTAGATACGAATCGCCTTTAAAGCACATGAAAAGCGGCAAAACGTCGACAATGATGCCCTTGGCCAAAAAGGGCATATGCGTTTTTTCCTGAATATATTCAGGAAAAAACGCATATGCCCTTTTTGGCCAACCAAGCAACCTGGAAAGGCAAATCAGCGCTACAAAGAAGTCTCGCTTCCCATCGGTGAAAAGGGCCATGCTGCAAAAAGTGTCAAAACGAGAAATGCAGGACAGGCCATGGAGAAATGGCAGCCTTGCTACACTGATGGGCGGGATGTAAATTGCCAAGAGCCACTCTGGAGAAGTGTACGTTGTGTCCTGAAACATCGAAAAAAAACAGCTTAGGGAGCATAGGGCACGTCCACTCATGGGCATATAAATTGGAAAAACTAAAAATCAGCAAGACACAGGCACCCGAAAGTTTAGGGCTGCTCTGTTGACAAGAACCTCCACTTCATGACACCTTAAATATCGCAGGAAAGAGAAAAATGGATAAAGAAGTTGTGGTCCTTATGTACAATGGAATATCACTCATACATGAAATCAATGTTATAAGGCTAGTAGAAGCAAGATGAGTGGAGTTAGGTACGACGATTCTAAGTGAAATAAGTCACACAGAAAAAGACCCTTATCATAAGCTATCACTTATAGAGGGAATGTAAAAACCGCTACACTTGAACTGAATTACAAAACAGAACAGAGTCACACGTTTAGAAAACACACTATGGCTGCTTAACGGGAAAGGTGAGGTGGGGTGATGCATAAAACAAGGGTTTCAAATTCGCTCAGATACCGTTCCATACACCCAATATGTAATAGACAAGACCTACTCCTTGCTCAGTGAACTGGACTCAACACCCCCTATTCACCGCACAAGAATATATGTGACTAGTAAGAATCTTAAAACCTATGTATTGATATCTGTCTGGAAGTGAGTCAATTGGGTGTAAAGCCGCATAAACACAGCCATGAAAAGCAGCTAACCCCCTTTATAAAAATAAATTACTTTTAAAAACCCGTAAAACAAAGACAGTGAAAGAGAGAAATTCTTACAAAATTCGTTCAGAGGCTGTGATGCAACCTGGATTGACCATATCTAGACCCACAGCTGGATGAGACATAAGGGTGGACACTCTTGGGGTTGAGAGGTTGGGTGAGGTTGGGTGAGCAAACGCAGACCCTTTAAAGTAATACTGCGTGGTACCCATCCCATGGGTCCCAAATCTCCAGGTTCAAGGGAATCTTCCTACATCGAAAACATGCATGAGAAACCCAGAAGATGGTACACCATGTGATTTTGAAAGGTTTCTGAAACGCACCTCATTGCTCATCTCCTTGTGTTCGGGTTCGCCATTCCAGCTACTTTACTAGCAATCTCCCTACTTGGAGAATCAGCACCTTTAACCTCCTGTTCCCTACTGGTTGCAATTTGTCCTGAGGATGAAAGGGAAGAGGGGCAACCAATGAGAGACTAGATCTATGTGTTGGGACAGACACAGGTCACACTATTTTCCCATCAGGAAGAAGAATTAACCACAGGCTCAGCCTGCCGCCCAAAAGCAGACTAGGGCCTGAGGCAATCCCGCGCTTTTGCGGCCAGCACCCAAAAAAGCGAGTTGAAAAATGGAGCCCAGGGACACTGCCATTCACAAACCCGCAGAGTTATAAATGATAACTCTCGTCCACAAATATATTGAGTGAGGGCAACGAAGAGGATTTGAAAGCAAGGCAGAATTGCAGGAAACAGGTTTCAGGAAGTAGATTCGAATCGCCTTTAAAGCACATGAAAAGTGGCAAAACATCGACAATGATGCCCTTGGCCAAAAAGGGCGTATGCGTTTTTTCCTGAATATATTCAGGAAAAAACGCATACGCCCTTTTTGGCCAACCAAGCAACCTGGAAAGGCAAATCAGCGCTACAAGGAAGTCTCGCTTCCCATCGGTCAAAAGGGCCATGCTGCAAAAAGTGTCAAAACCAGAAATGCAGGACAGGCCATGGAGAAATGGCAGCCTTGCTACGCTGATGGGCGGGATGTAAATTGCCAACAGCCACTCTGGAGAAGTGTACGGTGTGTCCTGAAACATCGAAAAAACACAGCTTAGGGAGCATAGGGCACGTCCACTCATGGGCATATAAATTGGGAAAACTAAAAATCAGCAAGACAGAGGCACCCCAAAGTTTAGGGCTGCTCTGTTGACAAGAACCTCCACTTCATGACACCTTAAATATCCCAGGAAAGAGAAAAACGGATAAAGAAGTTGTGGTCCTTATGTACAATGGAATATCTCTCAGACATGAAATCAATGTCATAAGGCTAGTAGAAGCAAGATGAGTGGATTTAGGTACGACGATTCTAAGTGAAATAAGTCACACAGAAAAAGACACTTATCATAAGCTATCACTTATAGAGGGAATGTAAAAACCGCTACACTTGAACTGAATTACAAAAGAGAACAGAGTCACACGTTTAGAAAACACACTATGGCTGCTTAACGGGAAAGGTGAGGTGGGGTGATGCATAAAACAAGGGTTTCAAATTCGCTCAGATACCGTTTCATACACCCAATATGTAATAGAAAAACCAACTCCTTGCTCAGTGAACTGGACTCAACACCCCCTATTCACCGCACAAGAATATATGTGACTAGTAAGAATCTTAAAACCTATGTATTGATATCTGTCTGGAAGTGAGTCAATTGGGTGTAAAGCCGCATAAACACAGCCATGAAAAGCAGCTAACCCCCTTTATAAAAATAAATTACTTTTAAAAACCCGTAAAACAAAGACAGTGAAAGAGAGAGACATTCTTACAAAATTCGTTCAGAGGCTGTGATGCAACCTGGATTGACCATATCTAGACCCACAGCTGAATGAGACATAAGGGTGGACACTCTTGGGGTTGAGAGGTTGGGTGAGGTTGGGTGAGCAAACGCAGACCCTTTAAAGTAATACTGCGTGGTACCCATCCCATGGGTCCCAAATCTCCAGGTTCAAGGGAATCTTCCTACATCGAAAACATGCGTGAGAAACCCAGAAGATGGTACACCATGTGATTTTGAAAGGTTTCTAAAACGCACCTCATTGCTCATCTCCTTGTGTTCGGGTTCGCCATTCCAGCTACTTTACTAGCAATCTCCCTACTTGGCGAATCAGCACCTTTAACCTCCTGTTCCCTACTGGTTGCAATTTGTCCTGAGGATGAAAGGGAAGAGGGGCAACCAATGAGAGACTAGATCTATGTGTTGGGACAGACACAGGTCACACTATTTTCCCATCAGGAAGAAGAATTAACCACAGGCTCAGCCTGCCGCCCAGAAGCAGACTAGGGCCTGAGGCAATCCCGCACTTTTGCGGCCAGCACCCAAAAAAGCGAGTTGAAAAATGGAGCCCAGGGACACTGCCATTCACAAACCCGCAGAGTTATAAATGATAACTCTCGTCCACAAATATATTGAGTGAGGGCAACGAAGAGGATTTGAAAGCGAGGCAGAATTGCAGGAAACAGGTTTCAGGAGGTAGATTCGAATAGCCTTTAAAGCACATGAAAAGTGGCAAAACATCGACAATGATGCCCTTGGCCAAAAAGGGCGTATGCGTTTTTTCCTGAATATATTCAGGAAAAAACGCATACGCCCTTTCTGGCCAACCAAGCAACCTGGAAAGGCAAATCAGCGCTACAAGGAAGTCTCGCTTCCCATCGGTCAAAAGGGCCATGCTGCAAAAAGTGTCAAAACCAGAAATGCAGGACAGGCCATGGAGAAATGGCAGCCTTGCTACGCTGATGGGCGGGATGTAAATTGCCAACAGCCACTCTGGAGAAGTGTACGGTGTGTCCTGAAACATCGAAAAAACACAGCTTAGGGAGCATAGGGCACGTCCACTCATGGGCGTATAAATTGGGAAAACTAAAAATCAGCAAGACACAGGCACCCCAAAGTTTAGGGCTGCTCTGTTGACAAGAACCTCCACTTCATGACACCTTAAATATCCCAGGAAAGAGAAAAGCGGATAAAGAAGTTGTGGTCCTTATGTACAATGGAATATCTCTCAGACATGAAATCAATGTCATAAGGCTAGTAGAAGCAAGATGAGTGAATTTAGGTACGACGATTCTAAGTGAAATAAGTCACACAGAAAAAGACACTTATCATAAGCTATCACTTATAGAGGGAATGTAAAAACCGCTACACTTGAACTGAATTACAAAACAGAACAGAGTCACACGTTTAGAAAACACACTATGGCTGCTTAACGGGAAAGGTGAGGTGGGGTGATGCATAAAACAAGGGTTTCAAATTCGCTCAGATACCGTTCCATACACCCAATATGTAATAGACAAGACCTACTCCTTGCTCAGTGAACTGGACTCAACACCCCCTATTCACCGCAGAAGAATATATGTGACTAGTAAGAATCTTAAAACCTATGTATTGATATCTGTCTGGAAGTGAGTCAATTGGGTGTAAAGCCGCATAAACACAGCCATGAAAAGCAGCTAAACCCCATTATAAAAATAAATTACTTTTAAAAACCCGTAAAACAAAGACAGTGAAAGAGAGAAATTCTTACAAAATTCTTTCAGAGGCTGTGATGCAACCTGGATTGACCATATCTAGACCCACAGCTGGATGAGACATAAGGGTGGACACTCTTGGGGCTGAGAGGTTGGGTGAGGTTGGGTGAGCAAACGCAGACCCTTTAAAGTAATACTGCGTGGTACGCATCCCATGGGTCCCAAATCTCTAGGTTCAAGGGAATCTTCCTACATCGAAAACATGCATGAGAAACCCAGAAGATGGTACACCATGTGATTTTGAAAGGTTTCTAAAACGCACCTCATTGCTCATCACCTTGTGTTCGGGTTCGCCATTCCAGCTACTTTACTAGCAATCTCCCTACTTGGAGAATCAGCACCTTTAACCTCCTGTTCCCTACTGGTTGCAATTTGTCCTGAGGATGAAAGGGAAGAGGGGCAACCAATGAGAGACTAGATCTATGTGTTGGGACAGACACAGGTCACACTATTTTCCCATCAGGAAGAAGAATTAACCACAGGCTCAGCCTGCCGCCCAGAAGCAGACTAGGGCCTGAGGCAATCCCGCGCTTTTGCGGCCAGCACCCAAAAAAGCGAGTTGAAAAATGGAGCCCAGGGACACTGCCATTCACAAACCCGCAGAGTTATAAATGATAACTCTCGTCCACAAATATATTGAGTGAGGGCAACGAAGAGGATTTGAAAGCAAGGCAGAATTGCAGGAAACAGGTTTCAGGAGGTAGATTCGAATCGCCTTTAAAGCACATGAAAAGTGGCAAAACATCGACAATGATGCCCTTGGCCAAAAAGGGCGTATGCGTTTTTTCCTGAATATATTCAGGAAAAAACGCATACGCCCTTTTTGGCCAACCAAGCAACCTGGAAAGGCAAATCAGCGCTACAAGGAAGTCTCGCTTCCCATCGGTCAAAAGGGCCATGCTGCAAAAAGTGTCAAAACCAGAAATGCAGGACAGGCCATGGAGAAATGGCAGCCTTGCTACGCTGATGGGCGGGATGTAAATTGCCAACAGCCACTCTGGAGAAGTGTACGGTGTGTCCTGAAACATCGAAAAAAC